>NW_026732993.1:172500-266871 GCF_028476545.2 Physella acuta | reverse complement strand
TAGGCCACACAGCTTTTGCCTTTTATATATACAGATACAACCTATATATTTATTATCTTTTGAAATTCCCTACCCCAGACAAATCCCTGTGTTTGTCTTTGTTTCTCTTTTAAAGTATTTTTCTGAATGAACTCCTAGTGTTTCTTGTGTCTTGAAGTCACAATAAACAAATCTACAAATTTTCAGCATTTTCTGCCACCAAACTTTTTTCATGAAATCTCTAGGCATATGTGGTATTTCGGGTGGTATGATAGCAACCTGAGTCCAGCACTGTTCCAGGACCCTGCAGGTACCCTCAGCATCATGTAGGTATAAATAAATACACCTACATGTTCAGCTTCTACCTGTTAAAAAATTAAAATAACAAGATTTATAAAAAGTATGTTTTTTTTATTCAAGTACAGCATTGATAGCACCATGTTTTAAAAATCATATATAAGTTCATCCATAAACGACGTCTTTCTTTTAAAATCTATTTTAACTCCTACCATTCACATCCTGAAAAAAAAAGCAACCCCCACCCCCTCCAGTATGTCGCACCTCAACCTACTAACTTAATAAAAAAAAATTGTTTTTTTTTTAACTTTTTCTTTCTCAAATATTTACTGAGCTCTGTCAAAACATGGAGTATATTGATCTATTTTTACTACATTCCACACATTTAAAAAAGTCTCTACCAAACAGCAAAAATTTAATTTTCTAAAAATAAGTGTTTTAATTAAAATGCAAAAAAAACTGTGTAACCATATTTTGTAAACCCCCCACCCCTACCCCAAACCACCGCCTCACCTGTAAGAGTGTATCATTTATGTATGACCTGTATGTATGAATTATTTACACAACAAATCAAAAGAGAAATTCCTTAGACTGCAGTAATTAATAGTTCGTACAGGTTGGTTGCAAAGTTCTACATCAACATGATTTCTCTGGATCTACTTAGCTGTCCCAGATGTTTCACACATTATGACTTATGATAAACTACCAGTTTAATCATGAGATTGTTTTATTACAGATTCAAGTAAACTACAACACAGAAAGTAATAGGTACAAGTAATAAAAATATGAATACTATAACTTATTGACTTGTTGGGAAGCAGTAGCTGTTTGATATTACATGTTTATATTGATTCATGATTTAGAAGCTGCACTTCATCAGACAAGGCAATAAAATTCTTATTGAAAAAAAGATAAACAGCTAAGAAATTTCAACAAAAGGTGTCTATTTATTACAGAGTTTGATTTACACTAAGTCTAGGCATACAGAATGAAATGGTTATAGATTATTTTTATAAAGGAATGTCATTTGAGTCACCATAAAGAAAAAAAAAAGATAGATTACTTTAGCCTCCACCTGCATTCTATAGTAACATTAGCATAGACCACATAACATTTTAAGTATAAAATGTATAGAATTCTAAAAGATTAAACAAATTTAAAATTAATAATCTAGTAGATAAGAACTACAAGCTTAAGCAAATATGATTTAAAAGAAAAAGGTAGCATATAATTCATCATAAAATACTAAGTAAAAGCCAGCGGAATGAAGTAATCTATTAACATATAAACATAGAAAATAAGATTTAAATGTTGTATTGAAAATAAGGAAACATTGAGAATAGGATAGGAAGAAGTTGAGCAAAGGTTTACAGAAATTATAATTACAATTAACAGCTAAATTCACATAAGTGCAACCTATACTGTAACACAACATCAACTGAAATCTGTTCAGCATAATTTATTGGTATTGGTGTAGGAATATATGAGGGAAAAAAAATTCTAATATCAGTAAAAGTAGGATTAGATACTAATATATTGTGAAGATTTGCAACTTGCAATATATTTTCAATACTTTTACTGCTATCTTGCACTAACCTTTTATTTTCCAACAGATTCACAAATTATTTCTATAGATCTAATGCCTAAAAACTGAACATTTCCTTTAAAAAAAAAAGTTCAAACAAAGCCTTGATGACTGTCCATGAAAGCATATTTTAAAGATAACAAAAATATCAAGAAGGTAAGATCACAACAATAGTCAGCAGTCATTGTGTAGAATAGGTTTTAAACCAACACATGACATTATAATGCCAAACTATAACTTATAGGAGAAGGACTTTTATATTTTCTTAAAATAACAGGAAAAAAGTGGTCAAAAATGCAACACCGGTCTTCATATTTATATAATGCCTGTAACATTAACTGTGGTTAGTTCAGATGATACATTTACCCTTAGAAACAAAAGCTGTAGTGGCATAATCTAAATTCAGATGTCATTTAAGGTGTGCGATAAGCTCCAAGTAATCAGATACATTACATGAAGTATTAAAGCATACATTTAAATAAACTCACAATTTTAAATATGTACACATTCATAACTTTTCTTTTAATATGTTACATATAATAGGTCTACTATTCGTAAACGTAAATTTTCACACAACATAGATGAATAAATTATTAAACTCGTAACATATTTAGCCTTAATAAAATAAAAAAAATGTACATTGCAATTTAAATTTGAGTTGTACCATTCTTCAAAGTAAAAATTATTTTAGATCTAAATCTAAAAATGTATAGACTTTAAAAATTGTACAAAAAATATAAAGAAACAAACAGTAAAGCTTGCTTAACCTTGCCATTTTAAGAACATCACAGAATCATTTACATACATTTTATTTACAATGCGTTTTATTTTTAAATTTTTAGTTCAGTTTATATTTTTAGTGAGTAAAATTGCTGAAATTCAGTTTCATTCAGATAAACTTACTTTTAGTTGCTTAGATTTTTTTCAATTTGCTTTTATTATATCTATGTGTATTTATATAAATCTGGGTACTGCAGAGAACCATACCTAGCACTTTTTAACAAGTATATTTGGCTGCCCTATTAATATTATGCTCTGCATCAATAACAATCAACAATATAAAATTCTATAAAACTACCACACGTAACCATAAAAAAAAAAATTAAACACTGTATTGTGCACTATGTAATATCTTAAGTTATATTTTGGGAATTTCAAGGTAAAGAGCAGATAAAGTAATCAAGTAAATTAATTTTAATGGTCATGAGAAAGTTTATTTGGCTGTAAAATGTATTATGCAATAAAAGAAGAAAGGACAATTATTTACACTTTTATTGTAAAATATTCTACTGAATGATAAAAGAAATAATGTTTTCTTGAGAATTCAACAATACTATTTGTATCTAATGCAGAATAGAAAAAGAAGTGACATTAAGTAACATTTTCAGGAGAAAAAAAATCACAGCAATTTATTTTAGTATGTAAAAAATATCTCATTTTTTTAAAAAAAAGAGTAATTAAGTCCTTCACAGATACCCTCCCTGATTATGTGTGTTGCCTGGGTTAGCACATAGTTGTAGCCCGAGGTTTTGATTTGGGACAAGAGGTGTTCACTGACAGTTGATGAGTGACAGAGAATGCGTTAGTGTGTGGCAGTTGGTTGGTTGGACTGAGAGAGTATGTGGACACATGAGTTGGGTATTGTTTTATCATAGTTCTTGTGTATCTTTATTTATGAATTGGTGAAAATCTATTGTATTGTACATCTTGTCTTGTCATACATTATCCCCTAGAAGATTGGGCCTTGATACATTTTCTAATTTAATTTTTTTTTTTTTAAACTAAACTATATTAATCTTTTAGTTATTAAATATTCGCTTGTCAAAAATATATGTGCCAAGATGATGTAGTTATTTTTATTTTGATCTAACAGTAATAACTAAAAATTAAATAGCAATGTTAAAATTAGTCATTAGTAGCAATGAGACATTCTGAACACGCCCGTGCTAGCATTGTCTCATGTTGTAAGTATATAGTAGGTCTCATAGTCATTATGACAATGAGAAGTGGTAGTTTGGGTTATGGTGATGCATGACTGACTGAAAGTGTCTGTAAAAATTACCACTACACCTGTCTTGGCACGTTTCTGTGCTTCAAATACATTTGCCCTGGCATTTTTTTGGAATACAAAATATTAATTGATAGAATTATAGCCTAGTTAACTTAGCAGAAAAAATTTTTTTTAGAAAAAATCATTGGCTGAAAAAAAAAATTTCTTTATATTCTACAATGTTCCTCAAAAAAGGCTTATTGGATTTCCATAGAAAAGCATCAAGTTACAACTTTGTAATTTTTAATACAAATTTTTTAATCAACTGCCAGATGAAGTAGAGATCCTCCAGAAAAAATGGAAAAGGATTGGCCACACACTCAGGAAGCCTGTACTCAGCATAACAAGACAGGCCCTCACCTGGAATCCTCAGGGCAGGAGGGGGAGAGACAGACAGAGAAAGACCTGGAGACGTGACCTGGAAGAAGACACCAAGAAGATTGGATACACCTGGGGACAGTTGGAGACTAGCCCTGGACAGAGACGCCTGGACAGCTCTTGTCAATGGCCTATGTCCCTGGAGGGACGACAGGCAAACCTAACCTAATTATTTTTTTCTTCAAATTTTTGTGCTCGAATGTCCTGAACTATTTACAGAAATATTTGATACAAAGAACCACTGCCCATGCTGTTCAGTGCCTGTTGAACACATTCCTTGTACTGTGGTATATCTTTGTTCACATTCACCCAATCTAAGAAAGTCAATCTATACTGTTCAAAAGATTGAAGGTTTCTGTACTTGTTCATTGAAACTTGAAAATCAAACTGTTTACTTGGGTCAGGTAGAACATGAAAGAATGTATCCAGCTTCCCAGTTGAAAGGTGGGAAATGAAATCTTCAAACTTTCCTTGCACAGGTGTTGCTTGATCACAGCCATTGATTAAAGGTTTTGCAGATTCTGAAATTACTTCACTTAGTTCTGAACTGTTACTCTGTGTTGATGTTCTTGAGAGTACTTTATTATTTGTAAAACATAACTTTCTTTTACAACGCAAATAAATAACGAGCAATAGAACAATAGCTAAAGCTATAGAGATTGAAATGAGTATGTAAACTAATGTGTTGTCACTTTCCTCTGTACTAGGTCTTGGTATAGCTTCAGTCGAAGTAGATGTAGTGGAACTTGTAGAGGAGGCAGTGCGTATTGATGTTGAGGTCGTTGTGGGTGGAGCTTCATTTAATTTACACTCCCATGAGCCAGGTGTGTATTCATTTTTGTAATATCCTTCTTCACATTCATACACTGTGTCTTGTGTGGCTGACCCATTCTGGGATAAAACCCAATGGTCTTTCCTGGATCTCTTAGTCCATTCAGAGCAAGAGATGTTTTTGTGTACTTCAGCACTTTGAAAAAATCTGTGGATATGGATAATACATTTCCATTAGTAAAAGCTATAATTATTTTAACAATACATTTAATGCTAAAAATGCCATACAAGGCATGCAGCTGTGTGATAAAGTGGAACTACGTCTGGATGTCGTGCTGGATGTTCCGGGTTCAATCCCATCACATGCCATGTACGCTTGACATTGATCTCAATCTCATATGTTTTATGGGTTTGCCGTTCATGAAACGGTTACTTTCCTTAATTTTTTTCGTTTGTGATATGATTGCGGGCATATTTACAGCAAAGAACAAAAGACTTGACCTCTAGATTTTAAATGAGAAAAAAAAACTTAGAAAAATTGCAATGGAAACTACTGGAAACATGAATAATATAACTGATTAAAGTGCATAATTGACCATCTACATCATGTTGCATATATGAACATAAACTAAACTTGAACCATAATACTTTACTTATAAACATAAAACCAATAAAAAAAAGAACTGCTCTCTTAATCTAAATAGTCAACTGGGAATAGCCATATTTGGACCAGTGAACGGAAAAAAAGTCACAGGAAAAAAAAACACAGAAAAAAAAGTCACAGAAAAAAAGTCACAATGGAAAACTTTTATAAGAAAAAAGTCACAGAAATAAAGTCACAGAAATAAAGTCACAGAAAAAAGTCACAAAAATCTTTTCAGAAATATTTTGATTTATTTGTTGAAAATTTTAAAATTTTGTATGTTTATTGTTATGGGATGTATTTTTTGATAGCATATATTAATTGTAGACGTTAAAAGCATTATGAATTAACATTGTAAGTAAAAAACACTAAGATAATTTACACAACAATCTCAACTTTTGTTACGTGGTAGAAAAGTTAATTAGGTGTTTAATTTAGGTGTTTTGCATATGTTTTGCCGTAGGCTATTCTCTGGTCGGCCTCTCCTCAGTCGGCCTTGTCCGAACATATTGTGTGTTGTTGACGTTTCTGTTGTTGTCTGCTTTCTGCTTTGATCCTATGCTTTGTTATGTAATGAGCGTGATAAATGTGGGCAGTAAAGGAGGTTAAACTCATCATAACTATTATTGCAATGAGTTGAGGGCAGCAAGTCAGATGGACTTACCATTTCAGGGTAATTTAATGTTAGTATTTTTTAAAAAACACGATGAAAACCGAGGACGTTGGAACATTCTATTAAATGCTATTAATTTTATGTTTAACATAATTACAATATACATACTTCATACAAAAATTTTTTAAGATGAGTTATAAAAATTACCATGCGTATACAATCTACACACATTACATTACATTTAATTAATCATAAGCTAATTTGAACTCTCTGAATATATAATAATTCATAAAAGTATTAACAAATTCCAATATGCAAATATATATTTTTGACTTTTTTCCTGTGACTTTTTTTCTTTTTTTTTTCCTGTTTTTTTTTTTCTTTATCCTGTGACTTTTTTCCCTACAATCATTTGGACCTTTGTTAGTCAGCTGGGAATAGCCCCAATAAGGCTATTCCTAACCGGCTGGGAAAAGCCTTGGCCAATAAAATTCTTGCATTGCAGTAAAAATAAATTATATTAATAGGCAAATGGCCTAGGGAGGTCAGGTGTCGCCCGGTGCGGCATATGATGATGTCACCCAGCCTTGGCCGATAAAATTCTTGCATTGCCGTAAAAATTTTTTATTTTGATAGGGTCTTATGTCTTATTTCATTTATTCATTAAATAGCATTAAATCAGTCAATCATATACATTAATCATAAAATTAAATACCTATGCAAGAAAGTGCGAGAATTAGCATACCCTTTATCGCATGCAACACAATCATCTCCTTGACATTTATGCCCTGGACCACAATATTCAGTACAAATTTCTCTTTTGGATGCTTGCGACATTTTCAAAGACTGATTTCTTCAAACCACTTAGTTAACTGCCAGATCTGAAAATAATCATTTCATTCTAAAAATTAAGCTCTAAGGACTAAAAGTAAAAGGTTAACTTTTATGTGGCACAAGAAGATTTTTCCTCACAGGAATTTTAGAGGTTTGCTGTCATTTATCTCAAAGTTTTATGAAGATTTACTCCACTAGGCCCCTATGCCCTATAGGGGCCTAATATAAATAATAATATAGGCTAGAGGCCTAATGAAATTTCCAGATTAGTACCTATGAGTTAAGTTATGAGTACTATTTATTACCATTTTGTAGACTGTTTAGTAAAGTTTAGGGCTAGATTCCACTATTCGAGACCTAGACTTCTAGATCTAGAAGATCTCTAAACGTTTCAATATTTTTTTCCTAGTCGACTCGGCCGCCTAGATCTAGATTCTAGATCTCTAGATCTAAGATTCAGAAATCAGAAAGTCAGATTCTTAGATTTTAGATCTAGACTAGAATCTAGTCTAGAACTAGATCTAGAATCTAGATCTACTCTTTACTCTAGACTTAGATTCTAGAGTAACTAGGCAAGAGTATCAATCTAGACAATATTATTTACTAGAATAGATCTAAAATGTCTCTTGCAATAATAAATCATTAAAAAGCAAGTCAACAAACATGGCACGAAATGTCAGATGTAGGCCTACTTTAAAAACGATGTTGTTATTATCGAAAAATAGTGGCGATCTTAACACAATGTTTTTAGAGTAGTTTCCCTTGATTTCATTCAAGGGTTGACACCACAGATCAAACCAAAACAATAATGTGTTTCATGCGGGTTTAACAAATAGGCCCTACATAGATTCTATATTATTAGCTTTTACATTTTTACGTAAAACAATCTACAAAAATAAAAGGGATTGTGCTACAAAAGCTTTTATATTTCCTAGAGTGTTACTGAATAAACAAAGGTTGAAATGTAAATTGTATAGTATAGAAAGTTTCCGTCTTATATGGCATAGCGTTCCATAGCCTTGGCGATTTGAATGTTGAATTTGGCATCAAAAATAACAAAATCCAAAGTAGATAAAACGTGAAAAGGAGGATGGTAAAGGTTCCCCTTACAGAAAGGCGTATGGAATAGCCATTTTTCTAATAAAGTTCAAGTAGATTTTTGTTGTTTTTGACAGATTTTTTATGTAAGCAGACATTATGATATTAAATATCATAATTAAATAGTATTAGGCCTATAATAAGAACAACTATTAACACATTAGATTTAGTTCCTTTTGTTAGCCGATCTACTCATATCTCTGTATCAATCATTACTTCAAGATTTATTTTCTCTCTTTCTTTATGGACATTGCCGATATTCTGCTGTGACGTTTTCAATGTTGCTGTTGCTAATGTTCTGTTCTATCCCAATTGTTTTGCATCGTTTCAAATGTTTGTTTGGCCTTGTTTTCAGCGGTGCTGTCTACTTGATAATTAACAATGCTGCCTAAATATGTGAAATCTTTTACTTCCTCTAGGTGTATGTTGTTTAGGTTATATTTTGTTTCATAACTTTGGTTTTATTTATGTTAAATTTATGTACAACCAACCCATTTGGCAAAAGAAATTAGTTCATTTAATTTTTCTTGCGTTTCTTTTTTAACAACCAGCTAGTAGAGTTGCTGTCTACAAAATCTAGATCCTCTTGGCAAATGGCGTAGCGAGGTCGGGTGTCACCCGGTGTCAACCCCCCCCCCCCCCCGGAAGAAAAGAAAAAAAAAAAAAAAATATATATATATATATATATATATATATATATATATATTCAATATAAACTTGTAAGTATGTGTATACGCATGTATATATGTATTCAAATATCTTGTTTCTGCTGTATGTATTTAATTTTTTTACCCCCTCCCCCACCCCATACATGGATTAACAAATAGCTTATTACGATTCTGAACCAAACCGTTTTCCTCAGGCATATATATTGCAACGTTGAGTTGATGTAACTATTCCCCTCCCCCCCCCCACCCCCCTTGGTGATTGCTTTAAACTGTGTTCAGATAATGCTAACGATTTGTGTCTATATTCAGTTATAAATTCAGCTGGATGTTGCATGTTTTCTTTATAGTTAGCAGGTTTACGTCATGGTGTCACCCCCCACCCCCACCCATCCACCCGAGTCGGGGTTTGTTCACTTTGCTCTTAAAAGACTATTTAATTAACTGTAATTGATCATTTAATTAACTGAAATTATAACTTTTCTCTATATATTTTGCTATTTTTTGCATTGGTTTCACCCCCCTAAAGGGTGTCACCCGTCTAAATGGTGTCACCCGCTGCGTTCCGCAACCCTCCGCCCCCGCCCCTCGCTACGCCATTGCTCTTGGCTAGTTGTTAGTGGTCAATACTTCTTGTTCTGTCTATAGTTTGCGCCATCGGCTAGTCAGTTACAGGCTAAAAAGCAGTGGGACCGGAATACTTACTTGCTTGACTCATGTTTGTACCATACAGAGGCGTAGCGAGGGATGGCGTTCCCTGGCGCCGACTTTAAGGGGCGCCAAAATGGGTTGGAAAAACATATTAAAATCTAATTTTGACTGCAGTTTTGCATTATAAATATAAAAAATATATGGGGGGGGGTGCAAATGGAAAGTTTGAGCGCGCGGGGGGGGGGGGGGGGGGTTGCAAATGGAAAGTTTGAAGGGGGGGGTGCAAATTGAAAATTGAAAAGTTGTTTCCGAGGGGACGCCAAATTTTGAAAGTTCGTCCCCGGGCGCCGGGAAGTTTCGCTACGCCTCTGTTACCATAAATGGGTCCGTGGTATGGCTATCACATATAACTAGACTAGATTGGAATCCTTCAAATAGGATTTTAATGGCATTGATGACTTTCTTTGGAAAATCCAGACGAAATTTCGTTGACAATAATACTTTGACCAAAGGGCTCCTGACAAAAACGACTTTCGAATCAAGATTCCAGGACAAAATTGTCTCGTCAAAATTTACCAACATAATGGTTCCTGGCTTTTTCATGATATCAAAGCTCCTAACAAGATCTGTTATTTTTGACTCCCGATGACTTGTGGTTTTTTTTTGACACGTTTAAATGTAAGAATTTTGTAAGCAGGTTAAATGTGTTATTATTTTTTAAAGTATTTTTGTAACAGTTGTACGTATAGAATGTTAAATTCGACATTTTGACTTTAAATTGGATTCGACTCCCATCCTCACCCCCAGTGTCTATACTACCTGTGGGTTCCATCACAGTCTATGACCAAAACATTATCTGGGGCTTGACTTCTCTCAAAGGCCCCGACTGTATAAGTGTGCGTCATCTGCTGCCTAGGGCCCATATATAAATAGGCCTCTGGTATATCTATGTCTACAGTCTGATTTTTTCAAAAACTATTATCGATAACAACACGGAATTTTTAAAATTTTGATTATATTTAAGGCCAGGCTAAGGCGCCCTATTTAAATCCGTTCACCACAACGTTGGGTTAGGGGTCACTTTAGTTCCACAGCAGATGCTTCATCCAAGTGATGAATCTAATCAGCACTTATATTATGCAGTGGCGTAGCGAGGTCGGGTGTCACCCGGTGCGGCACTTAATGGTGTCTCCCCCCCCCAGAGGCATAGAGACCCTTCCCAGGGACAAACTTTCAAATTTTCGATTTGCACACCCCCCCCCCTCAAACTCTCGATTTGCACCCCCCCCCCCCCTCGAGTTTTTCTCTATATATTTTGCTATTTTTTGCCTTGGTGTCACCCCCCTAAATGGTGTCACCCGGTGCGGTCCGCACCCCCCGCCCCCCTCGCTACGCCCCTGCTTATATGTATGTTAACTTACTATCTGTGACAAATAAAGTAAACCAACACGTTAAAAGTTACCATACAGGTTCTTTTTATTCTATAGATCTCATCTGAATAATGGAAACATAAATCCAACGTAGGTCCTTTCACTTTCTACGCGTCACGGAACAAATGCTTTTAGACAGTTCCACAAGCATTGCGCCTATAGCCCAATCTGCCGAATAAGTAATCACATAATTTGACAAGTAATTAAATAATTCAAATAGAAATACACGAAAAACAAAACCAGTTTTATAAAAAAAAATTATCGTGGCCCAGATCGTCGGTCGAAAAGTAGTTTGATTTTAATTGGTATTCAACATTGATAACAGTTCATTATAATTTAAGATAAACGGCCTTAGTAGTAGCCGTAGGCCTACTTGACTTTTTTTTTTAAATTTCTGAATATCTTCATATTTTTATATCTCACTTAAAACCATATGGAACTATTTCTCACTGTTTAATTAAATAGCCCAAAATAAATAATTAAATTTTTAAGCCTATATTAAATTAATAAAAGTCATACACTGGCATAACACCATCTCAAATTATAAATTATTTGATGGAAAAGGAAGCAGTTTCGAAATTACTTGAAGAAAAGAAGATGGCGATGGATGGGACACGTCCTAAGAAGGAATCCAGAAGACACAGCAGGAAAAAGAAAGTAAGGGAGGGCAAGGGAGAAGTGGAGGCGCACAGCAGGGAAGCAGCTAGCAGAGACAGGACTGTCATGGGGGACTGCCAGGAAAATTGTTGGTGAGGGAGCTTTCTGTGGCGGCCCCATGTGTCTTGGGCACAAAAAGGAAAAAATGATAATAAACTTACTAAATTTTGACTATCACGCGGTCACAGAGGGGGGGGGCGACGCATGTCCCCAGGCGCCGACCTTAGGGGGCGCCAAAATGGGTTGGAAAAATAAATTGAAAGGTTCAGAGGATGTACAAATCGAAAGTTTGAGGGGGGAGTGCAAATCGAAATCTTGAAGGGGGGTGCAAATCGAAAGTTTGAGGGGCTGGGTGGGTGCAAATCGAAAGTTTGTCCCCGGGCGTCGGGAAGGTTCGCTACGCCTCTGCGCGGTCATGGGTACTAACAACATAAGTTTTTAAAAAAAAATTTAATAAAGTAAAACTAGATGCATAAAAGTAGGCCTATAATTTATTACAAAAGTATATATTCATTTATATTTTTTAAAAGTATAAAATTTAAATATAAATTGTGCAGCTGACATATAATTATACAATCATGGCTACTTTTGTTGACGTTACCTATAGTTTGGTCGCCCACTTTCGATGTGACCTTTATGTTCTGTGTATCCTTTGGGAAGCCATAGGACAGAGTGAACAACGCGGAAGTGTAGATGGCCATAAGACATTCACCGGAGGCGTGTTTTTCGCTAAAGCCTGCAGCTACAGCTTCCTGGATGCTCTGTCGATGTTACAAAAGTATTCGGTAACTAAAGTTATGTGGTACAAAAGTATTATGTAACTACAGTTATGTGATGTGTTCGGTAACTACGGTTATGTGAAGTGTTCGGTAACTACAGTTATGTGGTACAAAAGTTTTTGGTAACTACGGTTATGTGGTACAAAAGTAGTATTTGGTAACTACGGTTATGTGGTACAAAAGTATTCGGTAACTACAGTTATGTGAAGTGTTTCGGTAACTAAAGTTATGTGAAGTGTTCGTTAACTGAAGTTATGTGGTACAAAAGTATTCGGTAACTACAGTCATTGGGTACAAAAGTATTCGGTAACTAAAGTTATGTGGTACAAAAGTATTCGTTAACTACTGTTATGTGGTACAAAAGTGTACGGTATCTACAGTTATGTGGTACATCCATCTCATAAAAATTTCTTTTTTAAAATGGCAACCTCTTTCCGAAATAAAATACTTTCTGAACTCGGTCATTGTAATATATTAAGCTGCTTAAACCACAACCCAGAAAACTAATATCTGTCAGCATGAATTGACATTTATCTTTGTTTATCTTTAAATCCTTTTCACCAACTATTTTCAAGACTTTATCAAGTGTTTTAAGATGTTCAGTGTCATTCTTACCAGTTATGTATACATTGTATAATTTTGAAGTGTTCTTAATGGCAAGGTGATTTTAAGATACTATCATTTATTCTCTTGAAAGCTATGTTATTATTTACCAAGGGTAAAGGGATGTAATATATTAAGCTTTATTTGGGGGGGGGGACGACTCATTCTTTTTGTATTAGTCTTATAATGTTTGAGTAGTGTCCCTTGCATGTCAGGTTTCCGTTTCCGATACAGAATAAACAAAGCGTACATAAAATGGCTTCCTCGTCTGTTGTATTATCTGTCTAGAATTATAAGATCTCAATCCACTTTAGTCATCATAATGTATAATTTTGATTAATTTTCATTACAATTTTAGTTACAAGTCTACTTTACCTTTTTACAGAAACGATAGGCGGCATCTTCCAGTTTTACCAGGTCCAGACGATTGCCCTCGCCTGTTGCATTCAAACGTTGGGGAGCGAAGGTGAAAACCTGGGTGGCCAGGAACTGACCATCGCCCACGCTGGGCTGGTACACCGACCCTGCACAAAAGGAATCATTCAAATAAAATATCAGCATCCCACTTCCAGGTACATGGATTTGTTTTCTTATTGTTTTTTTTTATTTTTGGGTGGGGGGGGGGGGGGGGGGCTTGTTTTTGTCTAGATGTGTTTACATTATGTTCTGATCAATTTATGATTAATATTTTAAAATCCCAAAAAAAATTTAGAATACTGGTAGCCCTATATATAGCACTCTATTTAAATGTTATATATATATATATATATATATATATATATATATATATATATATATATATATATATATATATATATATATATATATATATATATATATATATATATATATATATATAAAATATGTTGTAGCTTTGTTATTATGTCTATATTTATAAAAGCAGCTTTGAGTTTTTTCTTTACTGGTATGGCAAAGACGTGTTCCATACATAGCTAGTTAAGTGAGTGTCGTAGAATCTGTTGAACTACATCATGTTGTACTCACCCACGGCACACGGTTTAGGCTCACAGTCCATGCCGGTAGCCGGCCTCAGCAGATTTGACAGGATCTGTTTACACGTGTCAGGGTCCCCCGAGCCTGTCAGAGCCAGCTGGCGTCCGTCCGGTAGTGTGACGTCCTTGGTATCACCTAGGGTGTGGTCAGTAAGTACCAGTGTAAATATGGCACTGAATAACAGCTGATTTTTAAATTATTTTGTTTTTATATAAAAAAATTATTCTAATTCCTAGGTTTAATAACTTTTGTGAATATCGATGCATTTTTATTTAAAATTTCATATTTTTAATGTGTAAATAAAAAACAAAATTAAATTATCTGTATTATCAAAATAACAGCTACGGTGATATGAAGAATGAGCCGGTGTATTATATAAAACAGTGTACAAGCTATACAGGTCTCTCTTTAAAAAAAAACGTGCCAATTATCAAAATAACAACTACGGTGACATGAGCCGGTGTGTTATATAATACAGTGTACAAGCTATACATGTCTCTCTTTAAAAAAAAACGTGACAATTATCAAAATAACAACTACGGTGACATGAGCCGGTGTGTTATATAATACAGTGTACAAGCTATACAGGTCTCTCTTTAAAAAAAAACGTGACAGTTATCAAAATAACAACTACGGTGACATGAGCCGGTGTGTTAAATAATACAGTGTACAAGCTATACAGGTCTCTCTTTAAAAAAAAACGTGACAATTATCAAAATAACAACTACGGTGACATGAGCCGGTGTGTTATATAATACAGTGTACAAGCTATACAGGTCTCTCTTTAAACAAGTAATTAAAAAAAGTCTAGTGACAATTTTAGCGCAATTTCCTTGTGTTATCTAAAAATAGCTCTGTCGTAGCGTAAATCAAGAGCAGGGTTAGTAAAACCATTGGTTAGTTATTAAAACGTTTTTTATTAATTTTTTTTCCGTATTTTACATGTTTTATTTACAATAGAGTAACATGACTAAAAACCATTGCGCGCCCAGCTACCGAACGTGACGTCGCAGCCATTGAACGTGATGGCGCAGCTATTGAACGTGATGACGCGTGTGGTGTGGTTGCATAAAATGCCTACTAATTCGGTCCAAATTTTAATTAATTCAAAAAATTTTTTGTGACCAAACGAAAGGATATTTTTGAAAACTTTCTTCGGCAATATTGTTCTAAATTATGGCAGGAATCTATTGGTACATGTTTCAAGTCGCTAAGTGGTCTGGTTGCCGAGTTATGGGCCAAACACTACATTTTTTCGAGGTTTTTTTTGGCTTTTCCGGGAAATTCATGAAAGAAACCGGGAATTTTTATGGCCTATGTTCATCCTCGTAACTTGCTTAACATAATTGCTTTTGGAACTAGTCCTCGATATTGCTTCGTTGAGGAGGAGATACGACTTAAAGCTGCGGACACACATCCATCCATCCATTCATCCATTCATTCCCAGAAAAGACGAGTTAATAAACGCAATTCTCCAGAATGGAAATTGCGCTAAAAAAACGTGACAGTTATCAAAATAACAACTACGGTGACTTGAGCCGGTGTGTTATATAATACAGTGTACAAGCTATACAGGTCTCTCTTTTAAAAAAACGTGACAATTATCAAAATAACAAGTACGGTGACATGAAGAATGAGTCGGTGTATTATATAATACAGTGTACACGCTTTACGGGTCTTTCTTTTAAAGAAACGTGACAATGTTTATAATAAATGTTTGTATTAATTTTATCGTTGCTTACTAAAAATAAATGTTACAACACATTGCTACTTATTGTACAAGTTCTAAAGTAAAAGAGTGAAAGTAATTTTCAGTCGAGACGTTGAAAAAACTTGAATAATGGTTAGGTTTTTGTTATGGTAAAATTATAAAGTTACCAAGTAAAGTTTGCAAGCGTCTGTACAATGACCTACCTCTGACTAGTTTGTTAGCGTCTGTATAGTTATCTACCTCTGACTAGTTTGTTAGCGTCTGTATAGTTACCTACCTCTGACTAGTTTGTTAGCGTCTGTATAGTGACCTACCTCTGACTAGTTTGTGAACGACAATATAGTGACCTACCTCTGACTAGTTTGTTAGCGTCTGTATAGTGACCTACCTCTGACTAGTTTGTTAGCGTCTGTATAGTGACCTACCTCTGACTAGTTTGTTAGCGTCTGTATAGTGACCTACCTCTGACTAGTTTGTTAACGTCTGTATAGTGACCTACCTCTGACTAGTTTGTGAATGACAATATAGTGGCCTACCTCTGAGTCGACATGGGTCATTGAGTTTGCTGTCCTTGTTAATCTTTGCCAGTTCATTGGCCAGCTGTAGGGTGATGGCGTCGAATCCAAAGTTCAGGTAGCTGTGAACATACAGCCCGTACTCGCGCCCTGCAACGGTCACCTGGTTCATAGAACAAACTAGGTCGACTTATGAGTTGCACGACTGATTGTAGAATGGGTCTTGTAGTTTAATGAATTATTTGATAGTTTTTGTAAAATGGATTAGGTTGACTTATGAGTTGCACGACTGATTTTAGAATGGGTCTTGTAGTTTAATGAATTATTTGATAGTTTTTGTAAAATGGATTAGGTTGACTTATGAGTTGCTCGACTGTTTTTAGAATGGGTCTTGTAGTTTGACGAATTACTTGATGAATCTCATACACTTATGAAGTAGTTAAATACTTTCAAAGACGGAATAGTTCATCATATTTGAAAATTATTAACTACGAGCCGACCCGCGGTGTATCATACGCCGCTATTTAGTTGTTGTTTTTTCTACTTTTCAGTAATTCATAATTTGTGAATTCGACAGTACCAATGCTGCCACTGAAAATATTTGCTTTAAAAACACTAAACCCCCCTTCTCCTCTCCCCCCCCCCCCCACCCCGTGAAAGCAGCCTCCTCTTAGTTACCTCCTCTAAGTTTAAAATCGTTTCAAACTAGATTTTCTGCCCCTAATAGCCGTCACCAAACCCGGCTCTACGAATGTAAACATTTAGCGTGAACTACAGCTCACCAGACCATGTGGGGTGGGGGGGTGGGTTGGGGGGGGGGGGGGGGGTTGGGGGGGGGGTGTGGTAGCGATAGAGAGAAAGAGAGGGGACTGCAAGGCGCGCTTGCAGCTTGTTTTCTAACGTCTCCCGGAAAAGAATTATATATATATAGATGTTCGTGGAGTGAATAAAATGGTTTTATGCATCAATTGCATAGTTTGAAGAATGAATTAAATTGATGTATGAGCTGAATATGTTCGTAGAAAGTTGGTGCAATCAGTGGCCTAGCCAGGATCCTCTCAAGGGGGGGGGGGTTCCAATTTTTACCCGGGGACAAGCTTTCGATTTGCACCCCCCCCCCCCCTCAGACTTTTGATTTGCAACCCCCCCCCCCCTCAAACTTTCGATTTGCACCCCCCCTCAAACTTTCGATTTGCACCCCCCCCTCATACTTTATATATATATATATACCGAGGGGTCTATGGGGAGGGGGTTATGACCCCCCCCCCTAACCCCCCTGCCTACGCCACTGGGTTCAATAGCTGGTGACTTACTGGACTGTAGATATAGTATCAACTAGGACATAGGCCCATTCAAGAACTTAAGAAGCCAACTCAAGTAAATATTAAGGTAAATAAAGTCGTTAAACGATTATGTTGTTAAATTAATTAATAAACCTGGGCATTGATTGAATCAGGTCTACTGATAAAGAAATAAAACATATTATAGTAAACTTGATGAGTTAACTCGTACGAAGCTAATTACTTCATTAAATTTTTTCACCACAAATCTTAACCAGTCACCTTTTTAATGCACTTCAGGAATTGACATAAAATAAATGTGTGAGATGAAACTTCTGAAATAACATTTTAAAATAGTAGGAATTTACTCAAAACTGTGTGGAGGATATCATTCTGAAATCATTATCTTTGTACGTTTTAGGAACCTGCTCAAAGGGTTCGTAGCAGAACGCAGTGTCGAGCAACCTGAGTTGAATAAAGTAGCTGAATTTACATTAAGTAGTTGACCAGCTCACCTTGAACTCCCCTGCATAGAGCGGGTCACGTGGTACGAATGTAATCTGCGTTGAGCCACCGCCCATCTCCAGAACACCAGTGGAATCTAGTTCTGACCTGTCTCCAAAAGTAAACAAACATCACATGACTTAGGCTTATTCGTTTACACGTCTCTTCAATAGCTTTTAACCTACAAAAAGGCTCGGTAAGTTCCCATTAAAACGGATTCACCACAAAATATCAAAGTAACAAGACTGCAATTACTTTACTACACTCTAATTAAAATCCTGTTTTACCATAAGCGTCTATAACTTTATTTTCCGGAGTCTTCTAATCGTGTAGTTGAGCTGTATATATTTTCGTGGGGAGACGTTTTTATCAAAAATCGACCGAATGGAACTTTTTTCTCCTGGGCGCTAGATATTCCTAGACCTGTTTTGTCGTTTACTGCTTTAATTAAAGCTGTTTTATCCCGGGCCGTTTTCAAGGTGCACCCATTTACATTGTATTTTTACTAATCATTTCGACACCCAGTTCAGGCACTTTACAGATAGATAAAAAGCTCTGTCAGATTACACCTCCTGGTCACCCCCAGTGTTTCTTCCAGACTTTTTTCTCCGGGGGGGGGGGCACTTGAAATTTTCGGGGGGGGGGGGGGGGGCGTAGACTTTCTTCGGGGGGGGGGCGGACACTGTTAAAAGTATATATTTTCTATATAAATTATATAAATTTCATTTCGTTCGGGGTAGGGGGCGGTAAAAAAATTTCGGGGGGTGCTTCGCTCCCCCCCCCCCCCGAAGAGATGCCTGGAAGAAACTCAGGTCACCCCACCCAACTGTTTAAAACAACACAGGAAGCAAAATCGCAGATTCTCACAGACATTTTACCGTTAAAATGAAATTAAAATTGAACAAGATAGCTAATTAGAACCAAAGCCATACAAAATGTTGGTATCAAAATGACATTCTACAACTACTGTAACTTAAATCAGCTGTCACCAAGTGATTGTAGTGTCGACCCTTTGTGTTGCATTCAGTGTAATTAATCAGACATAAACGTGTTCAAGCGGGGGAAAATATTAACACAATTATTACTAACATGAAAGGAAATGTATGAACACGCAAAGGATATATACATATGATACATCAATCGGTGTGCTACTCTTAGTCATAGAAGTAACATGCATTAATTGTTAATAATAGTTAAAGCTCAGATTAAATAGAATAAGAGTAGTTTCCCTTAATCTCTAATACTGGGTTTTTAAAGACAAAACAGTCACAGATTTTACCGTTTCTGATCGAAGAAACCGAGGAGGTAGTTCGCAGCTATCCATGCGTAGACACCCTCCTCCTCCCCGGAGAGAATCTCAACGCCAGCGGGTGTGTAGACAAATGGGCTGAAGTCTTTGTCCTGTAGGAGGGACTTGGTGCCTTCCATCAAACGTTTGGCATCATTGGCGGGTAAAAATCTCAGACCTGTTGATTAGGAAAATTAATTGCTATACTAAAGGTACGGGTAAAAATCTCAGACCTGTTGATTAGGAAACTTAATTGTTATACTAAAGGTACGGGTAAAAATCTCAGACCTGTTGATGAGACAAACTAATTGTTATACTAAAGGTAGGGGTAAAAATCTCAGACCTGTTGATCAGGAAAATTAATTGTTATACTAAAGGTACGGGTAAAAATCTCAGACCTGTTAATCAGGAAAATTAATTGTTATACTAAAGGTACGGGTAAAAATCTCAGACATGTTGATAAGGAAAATTAATTGTTATACTAAAGGTACGGGTAAAAATCTCAGACCTGTTGATTAGGAAAATTAATTGTTATACTAAACTTAAGGTACGGGTAAAATCTCAGACCTTTTGATCAGGAAAATTAATTGCTATACTAATGGTAGGAGTAAAATCATTAGGCACACATTCCACCAAGGTCTACCGTATGAAACCTTTTCACCCGGGAGAAAATCTGTTCATAAGACAATTGGTGGTAAACCCTACTCATTGCACAAGTGCAGGTAAACCATACTCATATGACAATACAGGTAAACCCTACCCGTTGCACAAGTAAGCCTTACCCATATGACTGGTGCAGTAAGCCCTAACCATAGGACAGGTGCAGTAAGCCCTAACCATAGGACAGGTGCAGTAAGCCCTAACCATAGGATAGGTGCAGTAAGCCCTAACCATAGGACAGGTGCAGTAAGCCCTAACCATAGGACAGGTGCAGTAAGCCCTAACCATAGGACAGGTGCAGTAAGCCCTAACCATAGGACAGGTGCAGTAAGCCCTAACCATAGAACTGGTGCAGCAAGCCCTAACCATAGGATAAGTGCAGTAAGCCCTAACCATAGGACAGGTGCAGTAAGCCCTAACCATAGGACAGGTGCAGTAAGCCCTAACCATAGGATAGGTGCAGTAAGCCCTAACCATAGGACAGGTGCAGTAAGCCCTAACCATAGGACAGGTACAGTAAGCCCTAACCAATGACAGGTGCAGTAAGCCCTAACCAATGACAGGTGCAGTAAGCCCTAACCATAGGACAGATGCAGTAAGCACTAACCATAGGACAGGTGCAGTAAGCCCTAACCATAGGACAGGTGCAGTAAGCCCTAACCATAGGACAGGTAAGCCCTAACCATAGGACAGGTGCAGTAAGCCCTAACCATAGGACAGGTGCAGTAAGCCCTAACCATAAGACAGGTGCAGTAAGCCCTAACCATAGGACAGGTGCAGTAAGCCCTAACCTTAGGACAGTTGCAGTAAGTCCTAACTATAGGACTAGTAAGCCCTAACCATAGGGCAGGTGTAGTAAGCCCTAACCATAGGACAGGTGCAGTAAGCCCTAACTATAGGACAGGTGTAGTAAGCCCTAACCATAGGACATGTGCAGTAAGCCCTAACCATAGGACAGGTGCAGTAAGCCCTAACCATAGGACAGGTGCAGTAAGCCCTAACCATAGGACAGGTGCAGTAAGCCCTAACCATAGGACAGGTGCAGTAAGCCCTAACCATAGGACAGGTGCAGTAAGCCCTAACCATAGGACAGGTGTAGTAAGCCTTAACCATAGGACAGGTGCAGTAAGCCCTAACCATAGGACAGGTGCAATAAGCCCTAACCATAGGACAGGTGCAGTAAGCCCTAACCATAGGACAGGTGCAGTAAGCCCTAACCATAGGACAGGTGTAGTAAGCCTTAACCATAGGACAGGTGCAGTAAGCCCTAACCATAGGACAGGTGCAGTAAGCCCTAACCATAGGACAGGTGCAGTAAGCCCTAACCATAGGACAGATGCAGTAAGCCCTAACCATAGGACAGGTGCAGTAAGCCCTAACCATAGGACAGGTGCAGTAAGCACTAACGATAGGACAGGTGCAGTAAGCCCTAACCATAGGACAGGTGCAGTAAGCCCTAACCATAGAACTGGTGCAGCAAGCCCTAACCATAGGACAGGTGCCACAAGCCCTAACCATAGGACAGGTGCCACAAGCCCTAACCATAGGACAGGTGCAGTAAGCCCTAACCATAGGACAGGTGCAGTAAGCCCTAACCATAGGACAGGTGCAGTAAGCCCTAACCATAGGACAGGTGTAGTAAGCCTTAACCATAGGACAGGTGCAGTAAGCCCTAACCATAGGACAGGTGCAGTAAGCCCTAACCATAGGACAGGTGCAGTAAGCCCTAACCATAGGACAGATGCAGTAAGCCCTAACCATAGGACAGGTGCAGTAAGCCCTAACCATAGGACAGGTGCAGTAAGCACTAACGATAGGACAGGTGCAGTAAGCCCTAACCATAGGACAGGTGCAGTAAGCCCTAACCATAGAACTGGTGCAGCAAGCCCTAACCATAGGACAGGTGCCACAAGCCCTAACCATAGGACAGGTGCCACAAGCCCTAACCATAGGACAGGTGCAGTAAGCCCTAACCATAGGACAGGTGCAGTAAGCCCTAACCATAGGACAGGTGCAGTAAGCCCTAACCATAGGACAGGTGCCACAAGCCCTAACCATAGGACAGGTGCAGTAAGCCCTAACCATAGGACAGGTGCAGTAAGCCCTACCTGCCGTGGCCATGAGATAGATGGGAGTCTGGGAATGTGACTGTTTTGGCACTTTACTTCTGGCCTCGGTGATGATGTGTTCAATGTACTCTCTCAGCTTCACTTTGTCATGTGCAAACGTGGACAGACCTGGCGAAGATTTGCTGTTGTACATCAGGTGAATCTTGGGTAATGATTGGGGCGTGGTTGGATTTTGCCATCTGAAATAATTTATTTAAATAAATGATACTGAAATATTACAAGGGAAACATTCGAAGAGATAACCAATAGATTAAAATACTTAAGATACCAAAAATTAAGACTTGTTTTGTATTTCTTGATCCTGACCTACCCTCTTGAAGTAGATGCTGTACGTGTATAAAACTTGATATTTAAAGAAATTACTGACTGTTATGAAACGTGTCAGTATGTGATGGTGGTGATGACTGCAGTGAGAGGTTCAAGTAAAACGCCAACACAATTTCAGCTAGGCAACTTTAATGGTTACTACTTTTGGTCTTGTCTAACTAGGAAATAAACTTCAACACCAATAGTGACCAGCCTTAGGGGCCAGCCCTATCACACACTACAAAACACAAAAACACGACTACATCCTCGCAAGCCTGACGTTCAACTGTGTTAATTTATTATTCTGGCCCAAGCTTCACCCTCGGGTTCCTTAACCCCTGCTTGACCCTGGCAGTCCAGCGGGGGAGATGGGCCGGCGCCCTAAACTGCACTTAGCTACGGGGATGTATTGTGACCCAGTTCAGGTGTGGGACGGGAGGGGGTGGGGAGGGGCGGTAACACGCTGTCCCAGTTCAGGTGTGGGTCGGGAGGGGGGTGGGGTACATACCAAATAGCGGGACGAGAGGGGGTGGACTCAGTTATAACACTGACCCTCCCTCTATGAATTGAATTGGTCTTTGTACAAAACTTAATATGTAAAAAATTAGTTTAAAAAAGTAAATACTACTAGATTATTTAGGCTTTACACACACAAACACTTTAATTCATATTTTAACGGAAAACCTGACCATTTGTTCGTTTAAAAACATTGGCGCCAGAAAGCTCGCTAGCTCCATCTTTTTTACAGATTTGTTTTCCCTTTGAAATAGTTCAGTCCCGGGTAAACAAGTGTCATACATTTAAATAATCAACTCGTGAGACAGAAAATAACCTACGTATGTAACGAATGCCTACTATAATCATTGTTTCATGTGTTAAAATAATGGGATGTGTTCTTGAAACAACTGCGTGGTTTGTACCTAAACTGGTACTCTTTTATACCAGTGGGATAAACTTTTTAAGATTAAAAAAATACTTGCCTCGACTTATTTCCAAAAGGGATTTTGTTTATTTTTAATAAAAACAAAATTTCTTATGAAAAGGTGTGACGGTTCTAGTTAAAATACCTATAACTGTTTTAATACATGTACTGGGGAAAACAAAGTATAGCATATCAGCAGTTCGTTGACACCAGGGTAAAATGAGTTAATTAAAGAGCTAATGACGGCTTGTTAGACCTCAGGTTGTCTCATGGCCTCCAGCGACTGGCGACGTCTAAACATAGGCAGTCTAGACTACACAGAGGAGACTAAACAGACATCAAGACTAAACAGACATCAAGACTAAACAGACGTCAAGACTAAACAGACATCAAGACTAAACAGACATCAAGACTAAACAGACATCAAGACTAAACAGACATAAAGTGTAAACAGACATCAAGACTAAACAGAAGACATCAAGACTAAACAGACATCAAGACTAATCAGAAGATATCAAGACTAAACAGACATCAAGACTAAACAGACATCAAGTCTAAACAGGCATCAAGACTAAACAGACATCAAGACTAAACAGAAGATATCAAGACTAAACAGAAGACATCAAGACTAAACAGACATCAAGACTAAACAGACATCAAAACTAAACAGACATCAAGACTAAACAGACATCAAGACTAAACAGACATCAAGACTAAACAGACATCAAGACTAAACAGAAGACATCAAGACTAAACAGACATCAAGACTAAACAGACATTAAGACTAAACAGACATCAAGACTAAACAGACATCAAGACTAAACAGACATCAAGACTAAACAGACGACATCATGACTAAACAGACATCAAGACTAAACAGACATCAAGACTAAACAGACATCAAGACTAAACAGACATCAAGACTAAACAAACGACATGTATACTAAACAAACGACATGAATACTAAACAAACGACATGTATACTAAACAAACGACATGAATACTAAACAAACGACATGTATACTAAACAAACGACATGAATACTAAACAAACAACATGTATACTAAACAAACGACATGAATACTAAACAAACAACATGTATACTAAACAAACGACATGAATACTAAACAAACGACATGAATACTAAACAAACGACAACTTACTTGTAAATTTTTAACTTGGTGCTAGAGCTCCCTGCATCCAAGAGTACCCCATATCGATCTTTGTCTTCCAATGGTGCGGCTAAAGCAAAGACGCTAAGACCTGCGTAGCACAATATCCACCACATTGCTACTCGGAAGGCCATACTTGCTGTGATAGACGGCAATAAATTGTTTAACGTGTGCCAGGACTTTTAAAAAGGCCTAAAACACATGTCACGTGATCAGATCAATCACAACACGTGTTTTATGTCCTATTGTTCAAGTGTTCAATGCCCGCTGATGTTATTTACATAATAGAAAGCAATCAGATGGAATAATTTCTTGTCGAAACACTTTGATCAACTTTTGATCAAGCGGAATACAAAGGATCCTGGGACGATAAACTATTGTCCTCCCTTGCATTATTGTTTAGATTACGTTTGTTTATGTGGATGTGGATGATGATGTAGATATGGATGCAGATGTGAATGTAAATAATTAACATGGATTTACATGCATATATATATATATATATATATATATATATATATATATATATATATATATATATATATATATATATATATATATATATATAATGAAGAAAAGTAGAAACAGTGAGCAAAAGATAATTCAATGTATTTGCTTTACCTTTTAAACTGTTTCTGCAGGAATTGGGTTTTGAAGTCTTTACCCGTTTTTATAAGAACACAGACACACACATTCACACACGTTCATAAACACATACACACTGTATATATCTTTCTATCGCACGCACAAACACGCGCACACACACACACTGGATCGTTAATTAGTCTGCATACAGCTTGGTAATTAACGGCCCACACGAGACAAATTACGTTAATTGGTGGTGTTAGATATTGATACAATTTTATAGTAATGTGTCTGCGCTGCAATCAAATCTCATACTTAGTATGTAGGCTAATGATATGATTTCTATTGTTCGCAGGTTAAAATAATCCCACACAGTAATCATATTTTTTCTTGTTTTCCTTTCAATGTGCCTTTATTTGTATGCATTTCCAATTGGGGAAATGTTTAGGTCTTCTTCAAACGAACCATGACCGAATATTACAAAGTTACGGGCAGAGTTTCTTCCAGGCATCTCTTCGGGGGGACACCGCCCCCCCCCCCGAAGAAAGTGTACCGGAATTTATATAGAAAGTATATACTTTTGACAGTGTCCGACCTTCCCCCCCCCCCCCCCCCCCCCCCGAAAATTTCAAGTGCATCCCCGGAGAAAAAAGTCTGGAAGAAACACTGGTTACGGGTAAGAGAGAAGTAGGCATACCGTGTAATTTTTCCAATATTAAGGAAAATATTATTTTCTTTACGGTACATCTTGAACAAAAAGTGCAATAACAAATTAAGTCATCTCAACATATACAGCAGACTTGTAAAAGTGTATTCTTAATAATGAAAACAGCAGTTTCGTAAAAAAAAATTGCATGTATGGCAGTGACTTCTTTTATGTTTGTCAACGGTTACATGTTTTAAATTTGTCAAAAGATACTTGTTTTATTTTTGTCAACGGTTACTTGTTTAATGTTAATCAATGGTTAAATGTTTTATGTTTGGCAAAGGTTAGGCCTACTTGTGTTTGGCAACTGTTACTTGTTTTAAGTTTGTCAAAGTTTACTTGTTTTAAGTTTGTCAAAGGTTAGGCCTACTTGTGTTTGGCAACTGTTACTTGTTTTAAGTTTGTCAACGATTACTTGTTTTTTGTTTGTTAACGGGTACTTGTTTTAAGTTTGTCAACGGATTACTTGTTTTAAGTTAGTCAACGGTGACTTATTTTAAGTTAGTCAACGGTTACTTGTTTTAAGTTTGTCAAAGGTTAGGCCTACTTGTTTTAAGTTTTTCAACGGTTACTTGTTTTAAGTTAGTCAACGGTGACTTGTTTTATGTAAGTCAACGGTTACTTGTTTTATGTTTGTCGTTTTATGTTAATCAACGGGTACTTTTTCTATGTTTTGAACCTTTTTTAAAGGTTGACGTTAGCGGCTGACGAAGTCTATCGAGGCAGAAATGGGTCAGTGTCAACAAACGGGAACCACGTGCCGCTCGCTCACATGTGCCAGTCACACACACACACCGTTTCCCACCACTCACCACCACACACATGTTCCGCCGCTCACTAGGTCATGCATGTATCCCAAACCTGGTTTAACAATAATGGTCTAGCGTGTGTACGGGCGGGGGTGGGGGGGGGGGGGGGGCTAAAATGATGCATTTAAATAATTGTTTAACTATTGTGGTCTAGACAGACAAATTATGTTACCTTAAATGGTGAGAAGTGTGTGTAGAGGTGGTGGAGGTCGGAGTGAAATCCTGGGTAAAAATAAAAGGTTATTCAGTTTTAACGAGTTTTGAAAATGTATAGTCTTTCTTTTTCTTCTAAACGAGACGACTTTATTTTATACTTGATCGTTGGCTAAAGAAAATATTATCAATTAAACCATTTCAAGAGAATTTACAGATTTTTTTCCCTCTCTTTTTTTGTCAACAATCACAATAATTAGAAAGAAAAAAATCAATACGATAAACGTAGGTAAAAATTGTAGATTTCATCAGTTTAAACTGAATATATTGAAAAGTAAAAATAGGGTAATAGCTGTAATAATAATAACGAGCCGACCTGCGGTGTATCATACGCCGCTATTTAGTCGTTGTTTTTTCTACTTTTCAGTAATTCATAATTTGTGAATTTGACAGTACCAATGCTGCCACTGAAAATATTTGCTTTAAAACACTAACCCCCCCCCCCTCCGCCCTCCCCCCCCCCCCGTGATAGCAGCCTCTCCTTAGTTACCTCCTCTAAGTTTAAAATCGTTTCAAACTAAATTATCTGTCCCTAATAGCCGTCACCAAACCCGGCTCTACCATTGTAAAATGTAAACATTTAGCTTGAACCACAGCTCACCAGACCATGTGAGGTGGGGGGGGGGGGTAGCGATAGAGAGGAAGAGAGGGGACTTGTTTTCTAACGTCTCCCAGAAGAGAATTATATATATAAATAATATGAAAAATCAATTCTTCAAACCAACGTTTATTGTATTTTGAAAAACAAAGATATCAGAAGAATACATAACTAAAACCTACCTTAAATATAGTAAATGTTTATATTAAATCGAACAAAAATAAACTAGAAGCCAATTCAATAAATAAGTTATAAATGTAATTAAAACATTAAAAATAAATTATATTTCTTTTAATAAAAATATATAAATTTTTAAAAATTTCATTTTATATAATATATAAATAAATAAATAAATAAATATATATATATATATATATATATATATATATATATATATATATATATATATATATATATATATATATATATATATATATATATATATATATATATATATATATATATATATATGTAAAGGGATAAAAAGAGAAAGACTATATATATATAATTATTGAGTAATTTAAAACATAAATATTTGTAATTGAACGAATATTAATATTTTGAGTATTTGATCTCACGTTGTTCATGTTATAAATATATTCTATTGATATCAATATTGTTTAATAAATATTTCTGGTTTAAAAACAAAACATATTCAGTTGCTTCATATTAAATTTAAAACATTTGAATTTGTTGATCAAATATCACAGACCATTTATCACAATGTCTAAATGACTTATAGAATGAAAAATATTTAAAAATAACGTAATTGAAATTAAAAGATACTTTATATTAAATCACAGAGTTGCATTAGCTTAAAATATCACAAACCAAGTGTAGTTAAACTTATATAATATATATAATTTCAAAAAAATAGTAAAAAAAAAAACCACTGTTAATAAGTTAATTTTTTAAAACAATTATAAAATACACAATTCGATTTTTCCTCAACCTAAGTAAAATGTCATAATATTTTTCTTCACTATAACCAAATTTTTAAAACAAAATTATAGTGCAATGTCAATTTATCTTTTATATTTTATTATGTAGTTGTATCAAAATAAATGTTTGACTTACAAAACTGAATCCTAATAGCAATGACAAAAACGATAGCGGTATTTAATTTTGTTAAATAAGTCAAACAAAAGCACTTCATTTTACAATGCCATAAAACGTATATTTTTATAAAAACAAAATTTAAATATTTAACATTTTGTTATAAGCTAGGCCTGCTTGACTGATAAGTTGTCATGTTAAAAAGTCAATTTAATTCATCAATACCGGTTTAAATTGGTATATTTTTCATGAATTTAGGCGATAATTTATAATGTGTTTTGACACATTTTTAATAAAAATGAATTTCCTATTAAATAATTGTGTTTAAAAGTAAGATTTTAATTTAAATGACTATCAAAAGCAATAATTAAAAAACTTAATTAACATGTTAAAAATACAAAACGAATAAAATTGCAAAAATATAATGTTATATGTTATAAAAATCCAAAATATAATGAATATTACATCTTGCCTAAATGTGTAAGACAGATCGCTCTTCATGTAAACACAACCGACTAATTGTGTTTATAGTTCTTTACTAGAAAACTAACTAACCCTTATCCCTCCTAATTATTAATTACCTTTTGACGAAAGTGCATGAATACAAATTTCCTTATTTAGAAGAATAATTTTCTAATTTTTTTCAAACTTATATAAATAAAGCTTTTAGTATATCATGTTACTAGTGTAGAAATTATTTTTAAAACAGTGAATTAATATTTTAATAAACAATTTAAATTGGTAGTTTCATTGATTTTTTTTAAATTATGATCAAGTTATTTTCATTTTGCCATTTGTTTTCACACATCTAAGATTTTCGTTAGTGTTCTTTCAGATTACCTCTTAGTAGCACAATAGTGTTCACTGCCTGGGTACGATAAATAAGCCAAAAAAATTGGCTTATCATTCAAACAATCCCCGTTGGATACTGGTATACAGATATTTCCTACATTGTTAGTCACTATAGTCAAACTACGCCCTAAAACATTAGAGATAGCATAAGGTATCAGATCTCCTGCCTCGCTGTTCCAGTGTCCATCTTCCTTTATTTTCTCCACAATGCTTTTGTCTGTAAGAAACTCTCCATAATGGGACTCATACTTCCTTATATGCAGATACACCTGATGGCGGAGCTCCTCTGGGGTTATTTTATCTTTTAAACTAGCCACAGCTGCCCTAAAAATACAGTTCCCATCAGGTTGAAGGTGGATCATTTTTCGTCCAACGGCTTTGAGATTCCTTTTCAACCGTCTGATTGCATTTCTCACGCCATCATCTGAAACTGTTGATAGTTAAATACAATGTAAACAGACTATAATGGCTATGATAATAAAGTATAAACTGAATTGTGATTAATAAGTAGGATAGAGATTGGTAATTCGTACTCGCGCTAATTATTTCGCTTAAGCTGACCGATAGGAAATTACGGAAACACGCTGACAAAAAGGGGTGGAATCAGTCGCACAAGAGAAACTGTTAGATTTGTTTTTTTGTGTTTTGTCAGTTTTCGCTGCCATTTCTAAACTGTCTTTATAGCTGTATCATGCAGCTGAAGATACGTGAAACTATTTTTTTCTAAGGTATAAAAAAATCCGCCCTGCTTCATTATTAAACACAATTTATTTTTATTTTCTTTGTAGGTTTGAACACGTAAGGAAAAATGTATGTGTATTCCTAGTCGGCTGAATCCTACCACGCTAAGGCGGGTCAGAAGTACTAGTGGTACTATTTACCCGAACTGTTTACATTTAGACTCAGTTAACTTTTATACTTGGTCAGTGTGTTAAACATCTGATTCACAAAACCAATTTGCCATATATTTAATTATGGTGACCAGAAAGATGTGCAATGGATTTTTTTCCTTTGTTTGTCTCATTGCGATTTTCATCTCCACTTTGAACTATTAATGACTAAAAGATGAAAATTAGAATAAATTATGTATTATGATGTTTAGGTGAGGAGGTTAGTTAGATTTATTTCCGTCAGTGTTTCAACTAAGATTTGATCTTTGGCAAGGTGCTTCCACGACAATATGCATACAACAAAAAGTTGTTTTTTTAAATTAAATGGTGTTAAGACATTCACTTTATCCAGTGCTACTAGCACTAAAAGATTAAGTGTTACCTTTTTGATTTTGTTCTGATTCTGTATTTATTAAATCAGCAAAAAGTCCCTTCATACTTTTTGATTCTCCTGAATTTTCTGAAACACGAAAAATGTAATTGAATATTTTATATTTCATATATCGTTGAAAATGTTGCTTTGATTTAAAATTAAAATTAAATAACTGAAAATTTAAAAACATCAACGAAATTTTTTTGTGTAGCTTTAATACTGTATGTATTTGTTTTGTTTTTAATTCTCAGATAATTGTTTTGAAAATATCTAAAACCTAAAATTGAAATCGAAGATATTATTTAATTACTTTTTATTTAGGAAGGGAAAATAATTATTTTTCGTGCCAGTCAACTCAGCTTGGATATATTTCATTACGTAAGGCATACAGTTCAGTTATTATTTATAGCAAGAAATAAGAATGGGGGAGGGGTCATTTACTTTGACACCATTTTAGAACCTATCTGACTTTTAGATTGTACATTTTTTCATTAATCTCCTTGCAATTTTTCTCCAGATTTGTGAGTATCGAAATGCAATAAGGGGTCGTTCATAAATGACGTGACACTCGTAGGGGGGAGGGGGGTCCGTATTTTTGTGACGGCGTGTGATGAGGGGGAGGGGGGGTCTGATGGTGGGACGACACACTTTTGCATCATGAAAAAGCAATGTTAGAAAACTAATTTTAGCCTTTATTTTGCGTTTTAGAAAACTGTTTTAATAAATTGTAATAGGAATTGATTAAAATACTCTATTTTGACAGAGTTCAGACAAGATTTTGGAAAAATATCGATGTTTTAAGAAAAAATTAACTGCAATTTTGAGGAGGCTGTAGACTGAGGTGTGACGTCATTTTAGGGGGGGGTCTGGCTTTTTGTGGTTGTGTGACGGAGGGAGGGGGGGTAAAAATCGTCAAAAAAGCGTGACGTCATTTATGGATGATCCCTAACATCCCATAGCATAATTTAAGCTTTATCCGTCCACCGGCAACTCAAACATTGTTTAGAAATGGCATACTATTTGCTAGTAGTACATAATTTTTTTCCAGACTTATACAAACAAGAGAGATCAAAGACTTTTACTTGCTTGCTATTGATATCTTCTGCATCTACTGTATTTCTGCGACATTAATGCCATTCCGGTAGATATTACTTTTTATCATTAAATAGTCAACGACTAAAGTGGGGTGGTGTACTTTTTGTTTTATCGAATGTTTTAGGAGAATAAATATTGTAACTGCACTTTCTGCGCATAAGCTCGTAATAAGTATGTCTTATTTAAAATGCAACCTACAATTACCATATTATATTAGTTAACTACTTTTGTACATTAGCGACAAATTTAGACTAACTTAAAAATCAGTACCAACGAGATAAAGATTCCTTAAAGTCTAACACAACTGCAATGGTATAACATCTGCGCGAGTTTTTAAATTGTTAGGAAACATCATACAAATTATGGATGAAAGAAAAAAAAAAGTATATCCATTGACTACAATTGTGTGTGGGTTATCATATTTCTATATCAATCGTGTCATTGATTCAATTACTAATGATGGCTCAAAGTCTTTACTTTTATCAATTTTTTTACAAGAAATATTACACACATTTACACTACACATATGTATATTTGAAGTAAGCTGTTACCATTTGCATTGTTTCCTTGGTCTTCGCCACTACGATCTTCATCTCCACTTTGAACTTTCAAGAAGAAAAAGACAAGAAAAAATCATAAATCATGTTTTATAATGTGAGTGAGTAGGTTAGTTCACCACATTTGAGTCAGTAACTGAACTATGTTTGATCTTTGGCCAGGTGTTTATACACTCTCTTCCAGCTAATTGTGACTTAAGCAACATCGACGACAATATTAATAAAGTACACATTTTTCTTTTTCAATTCAATGGTAATTCAAAATACAAAGTTTCAAGACAGTTAACATTAAAGGAATACATGGAAATACCTTTTGAATTCGTCTCTACGGCACGATGAATAAGGTTAGAAAGGCTGAATTTGGTAACTATTTCTGTAACACAAATTAATTTAAAGTTGATATTTGATGGTTAATATATCACTGAAAATACTGCTTGCTTTTTGTTTTACAAAAGTAAAATAACATAAATGTCAAATACCACTAGACAAATAAATTTTCTTGGAATTAATTTGTGTATGTAATATATGTAACTTATTAAAAGCTACTTTTTACAAATCAAAATAATTACCATTACTATTATTCTCAGGCTCATTACATCTTTGGCTGTAATATAAAGATGAACATGGGTAATTATTATTACGAAACACAAACATTATAATTTCTAAATGGTAGTAATTTACCAATTGTAAAGTATATAACTACATGTCTAAAGGTAACGTGTAAACAAATAGAGCTTTCAACCAGATTTTTCAGTCCAGATTTTAAGTTAAATTAAAAGAGGATTGATTGGGGATTTTGACAGAAAAAGAAGGTTCTTACTTGTTTTCTTTTTGGGTTGGTCTAAGATAGTCATCCATCACCACCTGCTCTAATCTTTTTAAACAGTTAGCAACTGCTGGTTTAAATTCTATTACTAGTAATGGAGTAATACGATTTTTTAAAAAATATATTTAAAAACCAAAAAGCATGAATATTATTCAACATGATAAATGAAATCATTGCATAAACTATCAATATTAAAGTTCCGAAAAAAATCAGTGGTATAAAATCAACTGAAAACTCCTTAAGGCCTACATTGCGATGTGACGGGTGTAACATCCTTTGTCAGCAGAACGGAAATTTTCAAATTGGGTTGTAATATTTCTATTTCAGTTGTGTAACCAAGGGACACGAATTATTAATAGCCTAACAATGTTCGTTAGCATGACCTAGTTAAGGATAGTTCGTTTTCATACAAACTATGTAACCATGAGAGGATAAGATAAAAATTTTGGTTTATTATTTCAAATACTCTACTATTTTCTAAAACATTCATTAAAAATTACGTCGAATTAGAAAAAAAGGTATGCGAAAACGCATATCAGGTTTTTCTGCTGACATTTGTTAGGGATGATATATTTTTGCAAACTGGATGTAATTATAGCTTCTTTTCTATTTAGGCTTTTGTGGTAAACGTATGCTTTACTCATTCTAGCACTAGACCAGCGGTTCTTAAAACCAAAACAATGTACTGTAACGTTAACAAAAATATGAAATAGTACATATATAAGTAATAAAGTATGTAAATGATATTAATATTGCTAATATTGGCTCAGCTCAGTTAATATTAATTTGCAAGTTGGTGTAATCTGACTCTTTGCAATGTATGATCATTATTTAAGGATTATCTTTTAGCCTAAAACGTAAAGCTTTTACTACAGACGCACATATTCTACATAATAGATCTGTTCATTTAAAGGTTCATTTTAAAACTAATTAAGTTTGACTCATCATTTCCAATGTGCATACTTTTAAATTACATTAAGGCTTTTTCAACTCATTTAGAAAAAGTAAAAGAAAATGTGATTACAGTTATAGCCGTTTTTGTACCCACCAAACAAATTTGTATTTTCTCTCCGCATACAAGTATACATTATGAAAGTTAATGGGAAAAATGGAGGCTGCATAACCAAGCGTTTGGAATACTCTGCTGTCAAACTAAACAACTGGTAGTGCCACACCTTTTCAACGTCTTTTTCAATATCATATATGGTTGAGCTGTTGAATACAAGTTTTAATTATTTTGTACTCTAAACTAATTGTTCTACTCTAATATTTGTTCTAATGATCACTAGTTGTTTTTTTTTAGATTAGGTGTGCTGTGCCAACACTATCATATCATGGGAATCAAAGAGAATAACAATTTGACCAAGGTTTACAGATGTCGCAAAAGCTTACACAAGATTTCATGTTGGGGTTTTTATTACTATGAATGGTGATGCACTACTAAAATATAACTATGTCGGTGTCGTTAATTAATGAAGTAGATCTCAAAAATCTTCTTGAGTGAAAAGCAGAAATTGAAACCGTAGCACACATTGAACTCAAGATAAAAATAACAATCTTAAATTTTAAAAAAGTATTAACTCTTTTTCACATCTTAATTCGAACTGTCAATTCAACTCAATAGATACTAAGCATTGCTTAGTAACTAATTATAATTATTTTTAAGTCAAAAAAGGTTGAACAAAAATATTTCTCAACAAAGAAAACGAGGCAAAAGTTGTGTTATTTGTGTGTGTAAATTAACTCTTGTAATGTTGACTTACTTGAACTTAGCAATGATTAAGTTGAACAGCAGTATGTTGGTTATCATAACATACATTCCCATCAGCACTGGTACATAGTACCTGCCCACATTAGAGGGACAGCGCAGATGTGTGTAGTTAGAATACAGAGCAGAATCATCTGTACAGGCATTGTCATCCTTCGATTCTATTTAAGACAAATTATTTAAAAAAAAGAAATTCAATTAAACAGTACTGTAATACTTAAAACTTGACTTGCATTACATAGCATCAGAAGTAAGCTTAGCCTAGTAATTATTAGTGCAAGTATTATACAATATAAAAAGAAGATATTTTTTATCCTTCGTTTTTAATTGCAAAGTATCTATATATATAATTCTCTTCTGGGAGCCGTTAGAAAACAAGCTGAAAGCGCCTCCTTGCAGTCCCCTCACTTTCTCTCTATCACTATCACTACCACCCCACCCCACCCCCACATTGTCTGGTGAGTTGTGGTCACGCTAAATATTTACAAAGCTAAATGTTTACAAGAGCCGTAGAGTCGGGTTTCTATTAGGGGCAGATAATTTAGTTCGATTTTAAACTTACAGGAGGTAACTAAGAAATAACTAAGAGGAGGCTGCTTTTACGGGGGGTGGGGGTGTAGGGTCGGGGTTAGGGGTAGGGGGGGGGGGTTAGTGTTTTAAAGCAAATATTTTCAGTGGCAGCATTGGTACTGTCGAATTCACAAATTATGAATTACTGAAAAGTAGAAAATAAAACAACTAAATAGCGGCGTATGATACGCTGCGGGTCGGCTCGTTAGAGTTGATTTCTTCCAGCACAATATAGTACTAGGCGCCTGTCGATAACGACTTCAGCCTGCTTTTCTTTCTGGATTTGCTACTGTGGCTGTTTCCACCCAAAAACTTCTTCTTCTTCTTCGTTCTTAATATTAGTGTTGAAGGGGATCGAGATTTATCTGCCAGTGCGTTTGAACTCGAGACTTTGTTCAAATTTATCAACCATGAGCTTTTTGCCGACTCGAACACGCCTCCAACACAATTAAGCGTTACGTGTCAACTGGTTATGCGCCATTGAGGCCATTGACTCCGATTTCAGCCTGCTTTTCTTTTTGGATTTGCTTCCATAGCCTTTGTCCAACCAAGAACAAACTACAAGGCAGCAGTTGATTCATTTTGAATTTTTCTTTTCTAGATAATGTACTGTCCCCAGCTAACGCGTCTTATCTGCTCTGGGCCCGAACTCGGGACTTTTGGAGCTAGCAACCTTCAGCTATCCAGCCATTTGTTCAATTATCAATTGATCAATTATTTACAAGAATACCAATGCCAAGCAGTGTCTATGAATTTGGTTCAACCTCCATCTACCTCATCAATAATTGCACTAATGCATTTTTTCCCCATAATAATTAAATCATTCAGTTTTATGTAGGCTTAACTCATAATATGAAAATTTCGAAATTAAAAAAAAAAACAATTGTAATATATAGCTACACTTTGGCCTAACTGCTAATAGTTATTATTGTAGCTTCAATTTCAGCAATTTGTCCCAATTATATGTATTAATTAGGTTTTTGAGTCATTAACAATATTTATACATTTCATGACTCATAAAATCTTCTAAAATATAAAACAATTCTTTCTAAAACACCATGTGCAATGATTCCAATGACAATTGTAAAATAAGATTTACCTGTTGATTCCATTTCTTCCAGAAAGAAATTACCAAAGACACTCCAATATGATCGTCGTAGCATGTTGAAAATGAGCCCACCACTGATGGGCGAATGGGGATAGAGCACAGTCTCAGAGGCAATGGCAAAAGCGATGAAAAACACCAGCAGTATGACCAAGTATTCCAATAATGTTAATAGCTAAAGAAAGAACAACAATCGAAATATGATAGTTATGTTTTTAAAACCAGGCTTCAGAATTAGCCTACCAAAACACGCAAGATCTTTTTAAAAAAAGAGAAATTTACCATTTTGGAAATCATCAGAAGCATAGGACCTAGAAATTTGCTAAGATAAAAAAATTTGAAAAGAATCAAGCAGAATAAGACATAGTCAATGCTGAAGAAAACCAAGGCTGCCTCCATCATGGCTGTTACATCCCCCATGTTGTAGTAGGCGGAGCATCTCAAAGACCAGGCCACGATGAAGGAGAAAAAAGCTAAAAAATGCAGAGCCTCAAACAGGTTTTTGTGAGTCATAAAGTATATCTTGAAAAAAGTCTGTCGAAGAAAAAAATAAAAGTACTACAATGTTATAGGGGCTACTTTAATGTGGAGCTGACTATCCAAAACAAAAGAAAATCATTCATTAAATATTAATCACTTTAAAAGGATGCATTGTACAAAAGGATAATTTACAAATAGTGCTGAACACCATATTTCTTAAGCTTGTTAACTGCAGCTTGTTACAATTTAATTTTTATATTGATTGGCAGTTAACTGCAGTTAAGGAATCTGATGATAATTACCAATACCATAAAGATTTAGAATAACTTACCTTTATGTAAAGCCAGAGGATTTCCCAAAAGGTTTCCTTCTTTTCGGTGGATTGTTTAATATTCTTCACTCTTCTTTTTGTTGTGTAGCTCACCTACGTATATATATTTGTATAAGTATACATATATATATGTAACTAAATATACATATATATATATATATATATATATATATATATATATATATATATATATATATATATATATATATATATATATATATATATATATATATATATATATATATATATATATTTACATATATATACACATATATATATATATATATATATATATATATATATATATATATATATATATATATATATATATATATATATATATATATATATATATATATATATATATATATATATATATATATATATATATGTCTCAGACAAAATATCTCAGCCAATATACCACACAGTAAAATTTGATTGGCAGTACCATTTGTTTAGTAGTAGAGATACAGGCAGAAGTACTTTTAGATGTGAATTTAGGTTATTAGTTTAGTAAAAATCTGAACTTTACTTTGTGAAATCCATCAAGGCAAAATGTGATTATCCAGGCCCACACAGCCCATTCCAGCCAATGGAAAGACTGCTGCTGAAGCTCGATTACAAGCCAATATGCATAAATTACCAAAAATGCCAGAAATCCAAACTGAAAAGCAATTTTTTAGTATACATTTGATTGAAAAAATAGTCAGATTTATTTATCACATTAGAAAGAACTCTGCCATTGAAGAATTAACATCGATCCTAATGTTAATATAATATGCAGGGCATATAAATTATTCTGTGTAATTTTTAACTTTATTTACAGGGTACACTGAGTCATGCAAAATCTTATAAAACAAACAACTTATTGTAATTATAAAAACAACCAACAGCTTACAAATACTTTGGCTTCGTTTTATTCTGGTTGTCATTGTTTTTAATCTTGTATATCAATATTATATATCAAAATTTTTTTAGATGTTAGAAAACTAAATTTATCAATTATAATGCATCTTATATATATATATATATATATATATATATATATATATATATATATATATATATATATATATATATATATATATATATATATATATATATATATATATTTATTTATTTATTTATTTATATATATATATATATGTATATGTATATATAAATAATAAATGTATGTCTGTCTTTTTTATCTGTCTTTTATGCATTACTACACCTTTCATCAGATAACCATGAAACTTTGGGAAGTTGTTAAGGGGGTATATATACGGTTTGTAAAAAATTAAAGATTGAGGTTTATCACTGTTCATCCGATCGCCATCAAACTTTGGTGAGTTGATTAGAACAGGGGAGGTTTCTGTGCAACGGGCTATCCTATGAGCGCTATGGCATCTACGTTTGTTTTAAACAGTGCGTAAGGCTATGCATACGATAGGGTATAAGAGTCGTTCACTAAACATTATCAGGCGACTTAGTAGGTTTTGCCCGTGAACTCCTCAACTATCCGTTATTGGAGATGGTTTAATTTTCACACCTCTATGAAAATTGCGTGGAATAAAAATTTAAAAACTTTTTTTATCCACATGTTATTACCGTTTAGTTTTTTGTATAATAAAAAAACTGGGGAAATAAACGAATTAAATAATGACGCAGTTATATCCCTTTATTTAGGAATCATTAAGTAAAACTTGTTAAGTTATATTAGTTTTCACACCTATTTGAAATACATTCAGCATACATTTTAAGAAATGTTTCATTTATCTATATGGGAGAAATTAAAATTTTAAATTCCTGACACTGTTACGTCCCTTTAACAATCAAAATTCAGGAGTAAAAGCGTTTAGTAATTAACCACATAATTTGACATTTCTGAAAATCTAGTATGATTCCAGGTGCCTACGGCACCAGAGCTACCCCCTTATCAAATATCAACATTTTGTAGCACCTGCAAGTGGTCGATCTAATTCAAGCACTATAAAAAATATATAGTTTATATAAGACCACGATCTCTCTAGGTCAGTTTTGGGTCACTTTAAACTTGATTATTAAGATGACTCTAAATTTTCCGGTACAAAGAAAATGAACAGCAAAATTTGGCAAGAACAATATCCCTGCATCGTAACCCAAGTACCCGATCTAAAAGGCGTGAGTAACAAACAAACATCGCCCACGATGCTTATATATATTGTAACGTCCCCTATCTATCAGCCAAATAGACGGTGAACGTCCCCGGATTCTTTTTTCGGGGTCATATGCAAATGCCTTACGGCCTAAGTGGATGAACACTAACACAACGGCACACTAGGGCTCGAATTCAATGTCTAGGGTAAACTAGTGATACTATTGTAATTAACACTCATCCAATCTACATACAACTTTAATCAGCGAACACAGTTGTGGCAAAACACAAGGGTGAACTAGTTAAAATATTTAATGTATAAAATATCAAAACACAACTTACAAAATGTAGGAAAAACACTATCACAGATTTCTACACTGTCTAAATATAGCCACAGGCCACACAACACTGCTATAGCTTCTAGAATAACTCAGCGACGAGAAATATTATACTAGAAGCCTAAATCAACTTAAGAAAGCAAGGCACACACAGGACTTAAGTTCTCTCACGTTCAAATGGTCAGAGTCTATAGCCGGACAATATGGACGGCAATGGTCTTAATAGACTGTTGATCAAGGTAGACGGCCTGACCAAGGTAAAATCGCCCTGTAGACTGCCTCGTGTTGCGAGTGTGCGGGGCAATTAAAGACTTCTGCAACAGGGGAGATTATCCTCAACTCATGTAGCCATTGGTTGGGATAGTCATCTGATTAGAATCATTCAATCAGATCTTAATGGAAAATTTCTATATCTTAGACTCCTTAATAAGTCAGTGGAAATTTTCCGGTTGTTGCACAATCACTCCATATAAGGTATTATACAATGTCAACATAAAAATAGAACCTGACTCGACCTAAGTAGGTCACATCCCCTCCCTTTTTGGAAGTGACAGATAGGTTCCACAAAAACATACATAAGGAACCAATCTGGCAATGGAATAAAAAAAATTGTTTTACAAATGTAGGCAATCAAAATCATAATACCAGATGAAAATATCCCTGAACATAAAAGGGAAGTAACTCCAACTTTTACAATTGGTAAAAGGGAAGTAACCCTTCAAAAAGTAATTATACATCAAAATCCCTCAAAAAAGGGTATTACAATTTTTCCATGAGGATATTAAAAGTGGTAAACCCGCCAGGGTAAGACCTTTATTTCAATGACTAGCTACAATATCAATTGAGTCATATGAGACATATTATTTTAAAAGATTACATAGAATCAAAAACCACCTTTAATTAAGGTTCACCTGAAAATAAACAAAATATTCAAGAGAATTGGAATTTTGTAAAAAATCAAAAATCATACCACTCATTCCATGTTAAAACACAACACTTGTGTATGGTCTTAATGAACCACAAAACACGTCACATGATTAATGTGTGCAATAAGATTTTACATCCCTGACAAACAATCAGCCACAACATTATCACTACCCTTAATGTGTGAAATTTCCAGATTAAAATTTTGGAAATATAAGCACCACCTCAATATTCTTTGATTTGTCTGTCCTAACTTAGAGGTAAATTTCAGGGGATCATGGTCAGAAAACACTCTGACTGGATTGGTTGAAGAAGAGACATAGACTTCAAAATGTTGTAATGACAAAACCAAAGCTAAAGCCTCTTTTTCAATAGTAGAATAATTCTTTTGGTTTTCATTTAACTTCCTGGAAAAAAAGGCAATGGGATGGTCAATTCCCATGTTGTCTTCTTGAAATAGGACTGAGCCAATGGCTAAGTTGCTAGCATCAATGGCAAGTTTAAAGGGCTTGCTGAAATTTGGTGCAGCCATAACAGGAGCATTAGATAAAAATGACTTAATGGTTAAAAAAGCTTCTTGACATTTATTTGACCATTCAAACTCAACACCCTTTTTCAATAATGCAGTAAGAGGTTCAGCAATAGCTGAAAAGTTTTGACAGAACCGTCTATAGTAACCAGCCATCCCAAGGAACTTTTTGATCTCTTTACAATTTTTGGGAGGTGGTAACCTTACAATAGCATCTACTTTAGCTTCAATGGGCCGAACTTGGTTCGTTCCCACTTGATAACCCAAATAGGTAATTGAAGCTTTACAGAAATCACTTTTATGTAAGTTTACAGTAAAATTCACTTCAGACAATTTTCTAAAAAGGTTAGTCACCTGAACAATATGTTCTTCAAAAGTATTAGAAAATACAACTATATCATCTATGTAGGCCTCACATTGGTCTATGTCAGCAATGACAGAGTTAATGACTCTCTGGAAAGTTTGACCAGCATTTCGCATACCAAAGGGCATACGTTTGTATCTATAAAAACCATTAGGGGTTACAAAAGCAGATATTTCTTTTGCACGGTCAGATAAGGGGATTTGCCAGTATCCTGAAAGTAAATCAATTTTGGAAATTATCTTAGCCTGACCAACTTTATCAATAACGTCCTCTATCCGAGGTAATGGATAGGAATCAGCTTTGGTGAGCGCATTCACCTTCCTAAAGTCGGTCACAAACCTGAAAGATCCACCGTCTTTCGGTACTAGGAGACATGGGGAACTCCAGTTGCTGAAACTGGGCTCAATGATATCATTCTTGAGCATATAGTCAATTTCATCCTTTATCAAAGCAGCTTTTTCCGGGTTAACTCTATAGGGGTGTTGTTTAATGAGTTTTGCGTCACCTACGTCTACATCATGAGGTGGAACCTTCGCTTCTTTGGGGACATCCCCAAAAATAGAGGGAAATGTCTCAAATAACTGAGACAATCTCTGGTTTTTCTCTGTGGACAAGTGCATAAGGTGGACATTCAAATTATCTAAAAAGGAAGAATTTACCAATTTTGGGGGTTTCAATTTATCATGTATCACATCATCAGAAACATTTGAACATACAGATAAAGTAATTTTAGCTGTGGAATGAAAATTGTTACAATTATCATAATACTTTTTCAGTGAGTTAACATGATACACTGTCTGTTTCTTTCTTCTGTCGGGCGTATTGACCACATAGTTCAAATCACTTAATTTTGAATGCACAGTAAAGGGTCCACAATATCTCAAGGATAACGCATTGTTCAGATTAGGCACTAACACAAGAACTTTGTCGCCTGGATTGAATGTTCGTTTACAAGAACTTTTATCATACAGTCCTTTCATTCTCACTTGGGCCTTTCTTAAGTTCTTGTGAGCCATTTCGCACACGGCTTTCAGTCGAACGTGAAAATCATCAAAGTTTTCCACTGGATGATCACTGGTACCTGTCCAACGTTCGTGGATCAGCTTCAGGGGGCCACGGACAGAATGTCCAAACACAAGTTGAAAAGGCGAGTAGCCTAAAGAGTCCTGGACACAGTCCCTCGCGGCGAAAATAATCCAAGGAACAGACTCATCCCATTGGGTGTTACTGTTAGCGAACGTTCTTAGCATGGTTTTGAGGGTTTGGTGGAACCTCTCAAGTACGCCTTGAGACTGAGGGTGGTAGGCTGAGCTGGTGATGTGGGTAACGCCTAGCTTGTCTAGTGCTTCCTGAAAATGGTGACTGGCGAAGTTGCTGCCTTGATCTGTTTGAACAATTCTAGGTAATCCAAAGGTAGTGAAGAACCGGGTCATGGCTTTGACTACAGTCTTTGCCTTAATGTTCCGTAAGGGAATCGCCTCGGGAAAACGGGTACTTGAACACATAAAGGTAAGTAGGTACTCGTTGCCCGCCTTGGTTTTAGGCAAGGGACCTACACAGTCCATGACGATTTTTGAAAAGGGTTCTTCTAATACAGGAATCGGACTCAAAGGGGCCCTAGGAATTGTCTGGTTTGGCTTTCCGGCCAACTGACAGTTCGAGCAACTTCTGCAGTAACGCGACACATCTTTCCTCATTTTGGGCCAAAAGAACAGTTCTTTGATCTTCGCCGTCGTTTTAGTGACTCCTGGGTGCGCTGACATTGGATGGTCATGTGCCAGCTTAAGTATTTCATGCCGATAAGGTGGAGGAACCCACAGCTGGTTTTTACCCAACCATGGTTCGGCTGGTGAGGCATTCACTGGTATAGCGCGACGAAAGAAGAGGCCGTTCTCGGAGAAATATTCTCCATCGTCAGATGAGAGAGATTTTTCGACCGTTGCTTTGAGTTCCGCGTCGACTTGTTGAGCTTTAATGATGTCGTCCTGAGATATCCTCAGGGGTAAGCCCAGACTTGTGTTCTCTGGAAGCATAGACTCCAGTTTGGGAGTCGAATTTCTTGACGATGATGGCGGGTGTGGTTCAGACGTTATGTCAGCCAATTGTTTGGTCTGGCTTCTTGTCACCGCACATGCAGGATACAGTTCATAATCATTATCTGGAACTGTTGACAAAGGGTCTGAAACCGTACAGGGGTATACTTTGCTTCCCGCAAGGTCATTCCCTAAAAGTAGGTGTACTCCTGGGACTGGAATACTATCTATCACACCTAAAATGACCTCACCTTCGACGAGATGATGTTTCAGGGCAAACTTGTGTAAAGGGACGACAGTTGATTTTGTCCCCACTCCCTGGATAATGGAAATCCTTCCGGTGTTCGTCTCAGGTGTAATGTCCATTGAACTTTTCAAAAGGAGTGATTGTGACGCTCCTGTGTCTCTAAGGACGGTGATATTCCGCTGAGACAACGGATCACCTGGTTTGCTAATGATGGCTTCGGCAATAAAAGATGAAAAGTCAACTTTTCTCGATCCCTCGAGATCGGTAGACTCGGAAGAAACTGGATGGTGGCGAGAACAGTCAAAATGTGACTGCACATAATGTGTGGAGACTTGACTACCTTCTTGAGGACACTTAGGGTTAGAGTCCTTTAGAATTCTAGAGTTCATAGTTGAACTGGCTGCTTGAGGGGATAGAGCATAGTGCGCGGAAGTACGCACCACCTCTCTGTTATATTGACGACGTTTGTAACAGTCCTTGACAAGATGACCAGGTCTTTTGCAGAACTGGCATACTGCTCGACGATTGAGAGTTGATCTTGGTTTCTCTCTGGACTGTAATGCCTTCACGTGTTGGCCAACAGGAGGATTGCTGCCAAAAAGGGGAAGCACGGGGTTGAGGCGGTTTCCTGACACTGGTGGTTTCTTATGCACCAACATATATGTGTCAGCCGACTCAGCAGCCTTCTGGATGTCAGTTATCTTGTTATCCAGTATGTGTAGTCGTATCTCTTCAGGCAGGGACGATAGGAGTTCTTCCCTTAGGATAAGTGACCTGAGTTTCTCAAACTCAGAAACTTCCTCAGAGTGTAGCCACCTTGAGAATATTTTCTCCTTTTCAAAGAGAAATTCCACATATGATTGAGTGGGTGACTTGCGGAGTGTTCGGAATTTTGTCCGATAGGCCTCGGGCGTCAGTGCGTAGGCCTTCAAAATGGCAGTCTTGACCAAACTATAGTTATTTTGAACGTCGTGAGAGAGTGCCTGGTATGTTTTTGCAGCTTTCCCAGTAAGGACAGAGCTCAATAAAGCAGTAATGGAAGTTTCGGGCCATTCACATGTCTTCGCTAAACTCTCAAATGAGTTAAAGAAAACGACCAAATCTGTTTCATCAAACTTAGGAACTAATTTCCCAAATTTGGCAATCACTTGCCCTACCGACAACTTTTTTGGATCTACCGGAGAAGTGACATCACAAACTTGACCAAACTCTAATTCCAACCTCCTCTTATCTAAAGCAATTTTAGCCTCTAACTCCTTTTCTTTTAATGCCTTCTCTAAAGCAATTCTAGCTTCTAATTCTATCTTCTCTAGAGGTTTCTCCTCGCGGAGTAACACCCCAGCCAACAAACTTTCATCAAATACCCCTTGTGACCTACTTAGGTCGAGTCATTTTTATTTTGACATTGTATAATTCCTTATATGGAATGATGGTGTAACACCTGGGGTTTTTCCACTGACTTATTAAGGTGTTTGAGACATAGAAATTTTCCATTAAAATCTGATTGAATGATTCTGATCAGATGATTATCCCAACCAATGGCGACATGAGTTGAGGATAACCTCCCCTGTCACAGAAGTCTTTAATTGCACTGCACACGCGCAACACGAGGCAGTTTATCTTGACCTGGCAGTCTACGAGGCAGTTTTATCTTGATCAGGCAGCCGTCCATATTGTCCGGCTATAGACTCTGACCATTTGAACGTGAGAGTACTTAAGACCTGTGTGTGCCTTGCTTTCTTAAGTTGATTTAGTCTTCTAGTTTAATATTACTTGTCGCTAAGTAATTCTAGAAACTACAGCAGTGTTGTGTGGCCTGTAGCTGTTCTTTAGACAGTGTAGAAATCTGTGATAGTGTTTTTTCCTACATTGTGTAAGTTGGGTTTTGATATTTTATACATTAAATATTTTATTTAGTTCAACCTTGTGTTCTGCCACTTCTGAGTTCGCTGATTAAAAGGTCGTATGTAGATTGGATGAGTGTTAATTACAATAGTATCACTAGCTTCCCTAGACATTAAATTCGAGCCCTAGTGGGTCGTTGTGTTAAGTGTTCATCCACTTAGGCCGTAAGGCATTTGCATATGACCCCGAAAAAAGAATCCGGGGACGTTCTCCTTCTATTTGGCTGATAGATAGGTTAACGTTACAAAGTGGGGGCTCGTCCGGGATTTAATCTGTCGTTCCAGTTGTTGGTTATAGCAGTTGAATACTAAGGTTAGTTGGATTTAGTTGTTTTTATATCCAGTAGCGCAGTGTTCTTACAACGCGCGCTCAGGCTAGAGTATCTAGGTCAAATAAGCAGACGTGTCACGTCCTACATTTAGAGGTCAAGTACACGGCCCAACGCTGTGTATTAATTTAAAGGATCTAGGCTTGTTGTGATTTGAAAGTTAGTGTTATGGAGTCTTTTTTGGCTAATCCTACTGTTGAAGATGTAGAAAAGTTGAGTAGAAAAGTTTTGGTTAGTGTAGTTAAGGAATTGAAATTGGATTATTCTGTTACGCAGAAGTCAGAGGTGTTGAGAGATAAAATTGTTGTTCATTTCATTAATGAAGGAGTATTTGATGAAAGTTTGTTGGCTGGTGTGTTGCTCCGCGAGGAGAAAACTCTAGAGAAGGTAGAATTAGAAGCTAGAATTGCTTTAGAGAAGGAGAAAGTTACTCTAGAGAAGGAGAAAGTTGCTTTAGAGAAACAGGAGTTAGAGGCTAAAATTGCTTTAGATAAGAGAAGGTTGGAATTAGAGTTTGGTCAAGTTAGTGATGTCACTTCTCTGGTAGATCCAAAAAAGTTGTCGGTAGGACAAGTGATTGCCAAATTTGGGAAATTAGTTCCTAAATTTGATGAAACAGATTTGGTCGTTTTCTTTAACTCGTTTGAGAGTTTAGCGAAGACTTGTGAATGGCCCGAAACCTCCATTACTGCTTTATTGAGTTCTGTCCTTACTGGGAAAGCTGCAAAAACATACCAGGCACTCTCTCACGACGTTCAAAATAACTATAGTTTGGTCAAGACTGCCATTTTAAAGGCCTACGCACTGACGCCCGAGGCCTATCGGACAAAATTCCGAACACTCCGCAAGTTACCCACACAATCATATGTGGAATTTCTCTTTGAAAAGGAGAAAATATTCTCAAGGTGGCTACACTCTGAAGAAGTTTCTGAGTTTGAGAAACTCAGGTCACTTATCCTAAGGGAAGAATTCCTATCGTCCCTGCCTGAAGAGATACGACTACACATACTGGATAACAAGATAACTGACATCCAGAAGGCTGCTGAGTCGGCTGACACATATATGTTGGTGCATAAGAAACCACCAGTGTCAGGAAACCGCCTCAACCCCGTGCTTCCCCTTTTTGGCAGCAATCATCCTGTTGGCCAACATTTGAAGGCATCACAGTCCAGAGAGAAACCAAGATCAACTCTCAATCGTCGAGCGGTATGCCAGTTCTGCAAAAGGCCTGGTCACCATGTCAAGGACTGTTACAAACGTCATCAATATAACAGAGAGGTGGTGCGTACTTCCGCGCACTATGCTCTATCCCCTCAAGCAGCCAGTTCAACTATGAACTCTAGAATTCAAAAGGACTCTAACCCTAAGTGTCCGCAAGAAGGTAGTCAAGTCTCCACACATTATGTGCAGTCACATTTTGACTGTTCTCGCCACCATCCAGTTTCTTCCGAGTCTACCGATCTCGAGAGATCGAGAAAAGTTGACTTTTCATCTTTTATTGCCGAAGCCATCATTAGCAAACCAGGTGATCCGTTGTCTCAGAAGAATATCACCGTTCTAAGAGACACAGGAGCGTCACAATCACTCCTTTTGAAAAGTTCAATGGACATTTCACCAGAGACGAACACCGGAAGGATTTCCATTATCCAGGGAGTAGGGACGAAATCTACTGTCGTCCCTCTACACAAGTTTGCCCTGAAACATCATCTCGTCGAAGGTGAGGTCATTTTAGGTGTGATAGATAGTATTCCTGTCCCAGGAGTACACCTACTTCTAGGGAATGACCTTGCGAGAAGCAAAGTATACCCCTGTACGGTTTCAGACCCTTTGTCAACAGTTCCAGATAATGATTATGAACTGTATCCTGCATGTGCGGTGACAAGAAGCCAGACCAAACAATTGGCTGACACAACGTCTGAACCACATCTACCATCATCGTCAAGAAATTCGATTCCCAAACTGGAGTCTATGCTTCCAGAAAAAACAAGCCTGGGCTTACCCCTGAGGATATCTCAGGAAGACATCATTAAAGCTCAACAAGTCGACGCGGAGCTCAAAGCAACGGTCGAAAAATCTCTATCATCTGACGATGGAGAATATTTCTCCGAGAACGGCCTCTTCTTTCGTCGCGCTATACCAGTGAATGCCTCACCAGCCGAACCATGGTTGGGTAAAAACCAGCTGTGGGTTCCTCCACCTTATCGGCATGAAATACTTAAACTAGCACATGACCATCCAATGTCAGCGCACCCAGGTGTCACTAAAACGACGGCGAAGATCAAAGAACTGTTCTTTTGGCCCAAAATGAGAAAGGATGTGTCGCGTTACTGTAGAAGTTGCACGAACTGTCAGTTGGCCGGAAAGCCAAACCAGACAATTCCTAAGGCCCCTTTGAGTCCGATTCCTGCATTAGAAGAACCTTTTTCTAAAATCGTCATGGACTGTGTAGGTCCCTTGCCTAAAACCAAGGCGGGCAACGAGTACCTACTTACCTTTATGTGTTCAAGTACCCGTTTTCCCGAGGCGATTCCCTTACGGAACATTAAGGCAAAGACTGTAGTCAGAGCCATGACCCGGTTCTTCACTACCTTTGGATTACCTAGAATCGTGCAAACAGATCAAGGCAGCAACTTTACCAGTCACCATTTTCAGGAAGCGCTAGCCAAGCTAGGCGTTACCCACATCACCAGCTCAGCCTACCACCCTCAGTCTCAAGGCGTACTTGAGAGGTTCCACCAAACCCTCAAAACCATGCTAAGGACATTCGCTAACAGTAACACCCAATGGGATGAGTCTGTTCCTTGGATTATTTTCGCCGCGAGGGACTGTGTCCAGGACTCTTTAGGCTACTCGCCTTTTCAACTTGTGTTTGGACATTCTGTCCGTGGCCCCCTGAAGCTGATACACGAACGTTGGACAGGTACCAGTGATCATCCAGTGGAAAACTTCGACGATTTTCACGTTCGACTGAAAGCCGTGTGCGAAATGGCTAACAAGAACTTAAGAAAGGCCCAAGTTAGAATGAAAGAACTGTATGATAAAAGTTCTTGTAAACGAACATTCAATCCAGGCGACAAAGTTCTTGTGCTAGTGCCTAATCTGAACAATGCGTTATCCTTGAGATATTGTGGACCCTTTACTGTGCATTCAAAATTAAGTGATTTGAACTATGTTGTCAATACGCCCGACAGAAGAAAGAAACAGACAGTGTATCATGTCAACTCACTGAAAAAGTATTATGATAATTGTAACAATTTTCAATCCACAGCTAAAATTACTTTACCTGTATGTTCAAATGTTTCTGATGATGTGATACATGATAAATTGAAACCCCCAAAATTGGTAAATTCTTCCTTTTTAGATAATTTGAATGTCCACCTTATGCATTTGTCCACAGAGGAAAGCCATAGATTATCTCAGTTATTTGAGACATTTCCCTCTATTTTTGGGGATGTCCCCAAAGAAGCGAAGGTTCCACCTCATGATGTAGACGTTGGTGACGCAAAACCCATTAAACAACACCCCTATAGAGTTAACCCGGAAAAAGCTGCTTTGATAAAAGATGAAATTGATTATATGCTCAAGAATGATATCATTGAGCCCAGTTTCAGCAACTGGAGTTCCCCATGTCTCCTAGTACCGAAAGACGGTGGATCTTTCAGGTTTGTGACCGACTTTAGGAAGGTGAATGCGCTCACCAAAGCTGATTCCTATCCCTTGCCTCGGATAGAAGACGTTATTGATAAAGTTGGTCAAGCTAAGATAATTTCCAAAATTGATTTACTTTCAGGATACTGGCAAATCCCCTTATCTGACCGTGCAAAAGAAATATCTGCTTTTGTAACCCCTAATGGTTTTTATAGATACAAACGCATGCCCTTTGGTATGCGAAATGCTGGTCAAACTTTCCAGAGGGTCATTAACTCTGTCATTGCTGACATAGACCAATGTGAGGCCTACATAGATGATATAGTTGTATTTTCTAATACTTTTGAAGAACATATTGTTCAATTGACTAACCTTTTTAGAAAATTGTCTGAAGTTAATTTTACTGTAAACTTACATAAAAGTGATTTCTGTAAAGCTTCAATTACCTATTTGGGTTATCAAGTGGGAACGAACCAAGTTCGGCCCATTGAAGCTAAAGTAGATGCTATTGTAAGGTTACCACCTCCCAAAAATTGTAAAGAGATCAAAAAGTTCCTTGGGATGGCTGGTTACTATAGGCGGTTCTGTCAAAACTTTTCAGCTATTGCTGAACCTCTTACTGCATTATTGAAAAAGGGTGTTGAATTTGAATGGTCCAATAAATGTCAAGAAGCTTTTTTAACCATTAAGTCATTTTTATCAAATGCTCCTGTTATGGCTGCACCAAATTTTAGCAAGCCCTTTAAACTTGCCATTGATGCTAGCAACTTAGCCATTGGCTCAGTCCTATTTCAAGAAGACAACATGGGAATTGACCATCCCATTGCCTTTTTTTCCAGGAAGTTAAATGAGAACCAAAAGAATTATTCTACTATTGAAAAAGAAGCTTTAGCTTTGGTTTTGTCATTACAACATTTTGAAGTCTATGTCTCTTCTTCAACCAATCCAGTCAGAGTGTTTTCTGACCATGATCTCCTGAAATTTACCTCTAAGTTAGGACAGACAAATCAAAGAATATTGAGATGGTGCTTATATTTCCAAAATTTTAATCTGGAAATTTCACACATTAAGGGTAGTAATAATGTTGTGGCTGATTGTTTGTCAAGGATGTAAAATCTTGTTACACACATTGATCATGTGACATGCTTTGTGGTTCATTAGGACCATAAACAGGTTTTGTTTGAGTGTCACTCATATGAAAATGAGTGGTGTGAGTTTTGAATTTTTTTCAAAATTCCAATCCTGTTGAATATTTTGTTTATTTTCAGGTGAACCTTAATTAAAGGTGGTTTTTGATTATATGTAATCTTTTATAATAAAATGTCTCATATGACTCAATTGATATTGTAGCTAGTCATTGAAATAAAGGTCTTACCCTGGCGGGTTTACCACTTTTAATATCCACATGGAAATATTGTAATACCCTTTTCTGAGGGATTTTGATGTATAATTACTTTTTGAAGGGTTACTCCCCTTTCACCAATTGTAAAAGTTGGAGTTACTTCCCTTTTATGTTCAGGGATATTTTCATCTGGTATTATGATTTTGATTGCCTACATTTGTAAAACATTTTTGTTATTTCATTGCCAGATTGGTTCCTTATGTATGTTTTTGTGGAACCTATCTGTCACTTCCAAAAAGGGAGGGGATGTGACCTACTTAGGTCGAGTCATTTTTATTTTGACATTGTATAATTCCTTATATGGAATGATGGTGTAACACCTGGGGTTTTTCCACTGACTTATTAAGGTGTTTGAGACATAGAAATTTTCCATTAAAATCTGATTGAATGATTCTGATCAGATGATTATCCCAACCAATGGCGACATGAGTTGAGGATAACCTCCCCTGTCACAGAAGTCTTTAATTGCACTGCACACGCGCAACACGAGGCAGTTTATCTTGACCTGGCAGTCTACGAGGCAGTTTTATCTTGATCAGGCAGCCGTCCATATTGTCCGGCTATAGACTCTGACCATTTGAACGTGAGAGTACTTAAGACCTGTGTGTGCCTTGCTTTCTTAAGTTGATTTAGTCTTCTAGTTTAATATTACTTGTCGCTAAGTAATTCTAGAAACTACAGCAGTGTTGTGTGGCCTGTAGCTGTTCTTTAGACAGTGTAGAAATCTGTGATAGTGTTTTTTCCTACATTGTGTAAGTTGGGTTTTGATATTTTATACATTAAATATTTTATTTAGTTCAACCTTGTGTTCTGCCACTTCTGAGTTCGCTGATTAAAAGGTCGTATGTAGATTGGATGAGTGTTAATTACAATAGTATCACTAGCTTCCCTAGACATTAAATTCGAGCCCTAGTGGGTCGTTGTGTTAAGTGTTCATCCACTTAGGCCGTAAGGCATTTGCATATGACCCCGAAAAAAGAATCCGGGGACGTTCTCCTTCTATTTGGCTGATAGATAGGTTAACGTTACACCCTTCATTAATAAAATGAACAACAACTTTATCTCTCAACACCTCTGACTTCTGCGTAACAGAATAATCCAATTTCAATTCCTTAACAACACTAATCAAAACTTTTCTACTCAACTTCTCGACCTCTTCAAAAGTAGGATTAGCCAAAAAAGACTCCATAACGCTAACTTTCAAATCACAACAAGCCTAGGTTCACTAACTTAACACGGTGCGTTGAGCCGTGTACTTGACCTCTTCAATCTAGGACGACACGTCTGGCTATTGACCTAGATACCTCTATGCTTGCGCGCGTTGTAAGAACACTGCGCTACTGGATATAAAAACAACTAAATCCAACTAACCTTAGTATTTAACTGATATGACCAACAACTGGAACGACAGACTAAATCCCGGACGAGCCCCCACTTTGTAACGTCCCCTATCTATCAGCCAAATAGACGGTGAACGTCCCCGGATTCTTTTTTCGGGGTCATATGCAAATGCCTTACGGCCTAAGTGGATGAACACTAACACAACGGCACACTAGGGCTCGAATTCAATGTCTAGGGTAAACTAGTGATACTATTGTAATTAACACTCATCCAATCTACATACAACTTTAATCAGCGAACACAGTTGTGGCAAAACACAAGGGTGAACTAGTTAAAATATTTAATGTATAAAATATCAAAACACAACTTACAAAATGTAGGAAAAACACTATCACAGATTTCTACACTGTCTAAATATAGCCACAGGCCACACAACACTGCTATAGCTTCTAGAATAACTCAGCGACGAGAAATATTATACTAGAAGCCTAAATCAACTTAAGAAAGCAAGGCACACACAGGACTTAAGTTCTCTCACGTTCAAATGGTCAGAGTCTATAGCCGGACAATATGGACGGCAATGGTCTTAATAGACTGTTGATCAAGGTAGACGGCCTGACCAAGGTAAAATCGCCCTGTAGACTGCCTCGTGTTGCGAGTGTGCGGGGCAATTAAAGACTTCTGCAACAGGGGAGATTATCCTCAACTCATGTAGCCATTGGTTGGGATAGTCATCTGATTAGAATCATTCAATCAGATCTTAATGGAAAATTTCTATATCTTAGACTCCTTAATAAGTCAGTGGAAATTTTCCGGTTGTTGCACAATCACTCCATATAAGGTATTATACAATGTCAACATAAAAATAGAACCTGACTCGACCTAAGTAGGTCACAATATATATATATATATATATATATATATATATATATATATATATATATATATATATATATATATATATACCTGTTTTATTAGCAAGAATAGTGTCGGGTTACATTATAAAGGTAAAATTTTCTGAGCACCCACCAAGTCAAGGTAAAATAAAACTTCAGGTGAAACCGTCTTGCTGCAGCTTTGACACTTGCTATTTTTATCGTTCTCGCTAAAATTGTAAAGATATTGCAATTAAACTTTGCAGTCAGGTTATAATATTTTTATCTTTTAAAGACAGTTTTTAATGATATTATTAAAAGAAAACAAAAATGTATTTTTCAAAGGTGTAGATGGCCTTACGTTTCCACGTTATCATCGTTTATAGTTTTTTGAAAATGCTGAAAAAGATATTAAAACTTTGTATATATATATATATATATATATATATATATATATATATATATATATATATATATATATATATATATATATGTGTGTGTGTGTGTGTGTATGTGTATGTGTATATATATATATATATATATATCCTAATATATAATAGCCCATGTGCGCACTTCTCTCTCTCTCTCTCTCTCTCTGACCACAATAAATTTTCGCCGGATATCACATCAGAATCTGCAGCGATATATGGAGTACTTGATACGGACTTTGGTTGAAAATAATATGGTAGATGTTTTAAATGTATAACCAACGTTTTATATAAAGAAAGAAAATAATAAATAAAGGCGTATTCGAATGTAGAAAAACAATTTTAATTATGCAACCGGAAAAAGGTTTATAGTTGGGACAAGAGCGCATTTAACAATGACGTCTCTTAATGTTTACACTAAAAAAAGAGCACGAAACTAATGACGTCATCTTCCGAGTTTAGAATAAAATAAAGAAATGTATTATTTCATTCAAATATGATTTAGAGCTACGTACGCTATGAAATACATACAATTGTATATATATTGTATATATATATATTGTAAATATATAAAATTGTATCTATACAATACAATTTTCTCGGCATAAACTTATAAAATTTACTTTATCTATTTGGATTCTAGATCTAGATCTAGAGATTCTAGATCTAGAGATTCTAGATCTAGGCTACATCTAGATTCTAGCTAGATCTACGCAATAACTAGACGCAGACGCTAGATCTAGATCTAGATTTCAACTCTATCTACTCTAGAATCTATTCCAATAATACATTTCTATATTAAACAATTCAGGCCTTAATTGTTTTATAGAAATATTTGTATTTCAAATACGTATAGGTAGCCTTTGTTATTTTTAATGTGTCGGATTTTTAGCTATTTAGTTATATCTTTGCATGGTCACTAACAATGTTTCTTCATAACTTTTGAGATCGTAGAAAACTCCGGGAGACCTTAAGAACTGACCGGACCGAATTTTCCCCACATCACATCAATCTCTCTGAAAACGGGCTATAAACAACATTCAACAACAACAACAACAACAATTTATTTAAATTAGCGTTACTGTTAAAACGTAAGCACTACACATAACAGCCAATTACTAATTAATTAAGCATTAAAATTCTCAATGTTTTTGAAAACCTAAGCGAAGATTGGCAGCATGCCTAGTATATATATATGTATATATATATATATATATATATATATATATATATATATATATATATATATATATATATATATATATATATATATATATATATATATATATATATATAAAATAACTTGTTATAAGCAGAAGGAACGGATTTAAAACTTTACCAATTGATTAATGAAATTCACACTGTTTTTCCATATTTTATGCTGAACCTTAATACAAGCCTTCTCCGAGAGAAAAGTTTTATTATATGTTTCCATGGCCAGTTCAATACAACTTGTGTTTCCCCACTTAGGTATCTTTTGTAGCAGAATCTTAAATGTGAGCTCTTTATCCTTACTATATGATTCGGCAATCAGATCAGTGGCACACTTTTCGTAGAAACTTGAAAAATAAGACAAGTGGGGTGTTGTTTTTAATATGAAGTAATAAAAAAAATAGTCTAAAAATGTCCCAAAATGTTTGCAGTTTTTACTTCTAAGACCTTGATTATTTCTTATACATAAGTGTTAAAAGTCGTTGATACAAATATTTGTAATGAACAGTAAACATTTTATCGTAATATTTTTTACTCTATATAAATTAAATTTCTAAGGAAATTCAGTAAATATACACACTTCTTAGCATCAGAATATTTCTTTACATTATTCGTTGGATCTCGTTTTGTTTTTTCTCTAAAAATGCCAAAGGCAAATAGTGCTGCTATGATGGGATGCTGTGACACAGTTAGAAAGCACAAAAGCAAAAATTAGTAAACTGCATATTTATAGTGATAGCTAATGTAATTTATTACACTTTGTACATTTTTTTATTACATTGTACCATAAGCCAACTCCGTGTACAACAAAATCGGTTTATAGAACCCTATCATGATATCTTACATAATTATCTAAATCATAACTGTAACCCTAAAAATAATTGTGCCCAGAGCCCATCAAAAGGAAAAACAAGCAAACTTTTTAAAATAAAACATATTTCTGTAATAAACAATTAATTTTTAGTTGTATTTTGGGAGACTCACATCAACGTTTTTCCAAAACACCTTTGAAAGTTCTATTTCATCTGCTAGAAGTGACCATACAAACAAATCCCGTAGTGCATTTTTATTAAGTTTACTTGGATAGACGTCCTTGTCTAAAAATTAGTAAGTTTTTTAGGTAAGCCTAATAAATCATAAAACCTAATGCATTAAAAATAATGTGAAATGATGCAGTTTAAACCTACTAATTAAAACTTACCTTGTCTGGCTATATAGTTACTAATATCCTCTTTCTTATAACGTTTGAAAGAGAAGAATTCCCCTAAGTATTCTCTAAGACGTGGTGAAACTTCATTCAAATCCATTATTTTTTCATTCTTAAAAAAATAGATAAAATTACTGTTAAACTATTGGTAAAAAAAAACTTGCAGTGGTTAACTGCATTGAGTTTGAAACATAAGAAATTTTATTTAAACTGTTGCAAAAATCATTAACATAAAACTTTTAATTAGTTAGTATTTATCTCTTGCAAATAGAGAAAGTAACATTTTGAATATTTTTGACACAAAATATTACACTGGCAATTTTACAGCCATAAAAAATTGTAAAAGCTTCTAACGAAAATATTAGAAACAAAAATCTTTTACAATTATTTGTTTAAGAAAAAAAAGTAATATATAAGAAAACACGCACTGCACTCCACTGTGTATCTGTATAGAGTTTATTCAGTGCAGACAATGAAAAGACAAGTGTAAAATTACTTCCATTGTTGATGAAATGTTCAATAAATTGTTGACGTTTTAAAGTCACAGCATGCGGTAGAATTTGTGTCAACCACTGTTCTTTCTATACAAATGTAAATTAAAATGAATTAACAAGTCTTTGGCTTCTCTTGAATGCACACTGTTTTGTTAAAAATAAAACTTTTTTGAAACATTTTATTAATTTTTTAGAACTTAATTAACATTTTTATACTAATAATAAAACATTAATAAATGTAATTCAAAAGGATATTTTGCTCTTATTATTATTGCTCAATACATGTAAATAACATTTAAATAAAAGTATATTTACCTCAAGATTAAAATTTGGAATAATATTGCTATCATAAATCTTGAAAACCTCATACTGATTGAATTCAATGCACAATTTCAGTAGGTTCACATCTGAATTAAGTTAAGAAGTAGTATTAGATTCTTTAGAACAGTCTAACAATAATGTTGCTTACCGGTAATTTCAATTTTATTCACAAACATGAGTAAGCACAACCACTTAATGTACTCGAATGCCTGTCTTCCAGGCAGATAAAAATAACCTTCAGCGCTCGCTCTGTAAGAAACCTCTACCAGAGGCGTAGCGACCCTTCCCGGCGCCCGGGGACAAACTTTTCGATTTGCACCCCCCCCCTCAAGATTTTGATTTGCGCCCCCCCCCCCCCCCCCCTCAAACTTTCGATTTGCACCCCCCCCCCCTTGAGATTTCCATTTGCACCCCCCCCCCCCCCCTTCAAACTTTCGATTTGCACCCCCTCAACCTTTCAATTTATTTTTCCAACCCATTTTAGCGCCCCCTAAGGTCGGCGCCCGGGGACATTTGTCCCCCCCCCCCCCCGCCCCCCTCGCTACGTTACTGACCCTTACACTCTAGAAAGACAATACGAACACTTCTTCCTTTGATCATAATGAGACGAAGACATCCATCTTTCTTTAACAACGCTCCTGACCACACAAAAGACGATAAACGTGCACTGCAGCGACGAGACGACGATTTCCTTCCCATAACAACAAGACAAGGACTGACTAAATCTTGCATACTTTTTCCTGTTACCCATTTACATGTAGTGTCACATTCTTTAGTGTCACAACATCCTTCCATACGCTAACAATGGTATATCCAAAACAACAAGCAGCATTGACTTTACAACAATCAATAAAAGGAGTGTTAATTACATAAACATTTTTTTAAAGAAAAAGATAAAAGACATAATAGTCAAAAAATATCAAAATACGTACTTTTAGTGTGTTTACTTGTCATAAGCAGTGCAGTAAGAATACTTTTTTTGAGAGAATCCCGGTTGTCCGATGTGAAATCGAGTATTTCGTATTTTTTATGTTTCTTCAAAGTTTCTAAAATATCTCTATTTATCTTTGTCCTGTAATTTTAAAGTATACATTTTTTTATATTATATTTTTTAAACATGAGCTTTTTCATAATCGGAAAAAATTAATATATTTTTAATTAATTTTAACTGACTTTTTAACAATTATATTTGAATTTTGTTCTAAATGTCTAAGCCTCTCTACATTATAGTATGTAATAATCTATTTCGAACATGATTATGTTATTAGAAATCATTAAAGTTCTACTTTTTAAATTAGACCTGCTAGTTCGATGTATAATATGATTCTGTGTATTGTACAACAAGTGTATCTAATACTACTGACGATATTCGTTTCACCTTTGCCATGTTTCCGGGGTATCTGACTCTTCCTTTGGTGTTTCCTCTAGAGATTCTAATTCTTTAACGAGCTCGTCTACCTCTCCACCAAAGCCCTAGTCATGTATCATTTGTACACTTATTATCTAGAGCATGATGTTCATATAAGAATAAAGACTCCCCTTCTGAAGAGGTAAAACTAAACTCTTAACTTTTAAACTACTTTATTATAATTATGATATCACTAGCAAAGTGAAAAGACTTTACAAGAATTAAAATGATTAAGGAAACAAATAAACATATCAAAAGTAATCATAAAAGTGATACTGGTTTTTGAAATTATATTATTCACGTACACTCAACGCAAACATCTATGTAAATATGTATGGCAAAATGTCAGGCTAGGGTTCGGGATAGGGTAACTTACAGTGTTTCTTCCACACGTTGTTCTCCGGGGGGGGGGGCACTTGAAATTTGAAATTTACGGGGGGGGGGGGGCAGTATACTTTCTTCGAGGGGGGGCGGACACTGTTAAAAGTATATATTTTCTATATAAATTTCATTTCGTTCGGGAGGGGGGGGGGGGCTAAGCCGCTCCCCCCCCCCCCCCCCCCCCCCCCCCCGAAGAGATGTCTAGAAGAAACTCTGGTAACTTACATCCCTGCTTTTTTTAAAACATCCTCCCCGAAAGTAATCAGTTAGTTGCAGAAACTGTTTTAATAATCGTACAAAATAATCAAGGAACTAAAACCTCAAACTAGAGATTTGTCTATTTTGTGATCCTTGTTTTATTTTTTTTTTAATGCCAATACTAACAATATTCGTATAAGTAAATGTATGTAGGTGGAAAGAATAATAAAAATAATTTGATAGGGGGGGGGGGCTTTTTCTGTTTCTAGCACTACTTTGTAGCAAGTAAAGAAATTTTTATTTGGTATTTAAAAGAGTAATTTGTTAAATATCATATAATTCATATCAGAAATGTATCACATAGACACATAACAAAAACATAAATACCTTAACTAAAATAATGGCTATATCTTTTTCACATAGATGTTTAATTATTTCAAGTGTAAACTTGTCTCCTCGTAATAATATCGCACATTCAAAAAGACCTGAAATAAAGATGGTTGCAATTCAGAAAAAGAATATATAAAGATATAAGAACATAATTAAAGGGTCTTGTATAATGTTAACAATACAATGTTACCGGCTAACGTTAAAAATACTCAAAGCAACATTGCAGATTGTATAGGTATAACCGTCGGTCAAATCAAAGGCCAGATCAAGTCAGGTCAGGTCCGGCATGGTACGGTGCGATACAGTACAGCACGATGTGGTGTGGTTTGTGTTGTGGTGTGGTTTGGTCTATCTGATCTCTCTTGTCGCCCCCCCCCCCCCCCCCCCGACACACACACACACCTCCCCATGGAAGAAATTCTGTCCAATAGTCTTCAAACAAAAGTCATTCACTCACCTTCCGCGTCACATGGCACAAATATTTAACCATACAATCTATATCGTACCAAAGACAAATAACACTTGTTCTGCTAACAGCGAGGGTGGGGGAGTAGAACGTGTGCATAACACGGGTGACATAATTTATGCTCCTGGCGATAAAGTTAAAAAACAACCAAGCAACTGTAAAACAATTAATTAACTATTAAGACTTTACCATCTCTTTTTTCGCTAGAGCTTTCGCTAGTTAGAGAATCGTAGAACAAGTGATATTTTATGTAAGGATTCACAACTGCATTTTTTCCTCTTGAATGCTTACAGTCAATTGTATATTCCCGAAACTGTTTGTCGTCCTGAAAAAAATATTTAAATTTCCTTTTAAGAAATTAAAAATGCATTAATAGATATTACAAGTTGCATTTTGCCATCTTGTTTTCATGTAATGAAACATCATTCTAAGCGTAATTTTTACCATGTATTCTTTGTATCATGAATTATTTCTTCATCTTATTCGTAAAATGTTCATAGATCAATGTTCAACGACCGTTTTAAAGTGACTTATAATTAATTGTAAGGATTCTTTAGTTAATTTAGTGCCACATATCCCAAAATAATAAAACAGCAATACTTGCGTAAGTGAGAAAGAGAGAGAGAGAGGGCCTCCTAACCTACGTAAAGTCAGCTGCTCTCCTAAACTTACAAATATTGCGAATTCATGCCTCTTTCAACGCCTAGACATGTAAGCGGGTGAGAGGATTATTAGTTTTATTTTGATTTTTTTTTTTGCTATGTATTCAATTGTTCCATCTTTTCTTTTGTAACAAAGTTTGTTAAGTTGATTATCTTTAGCTTTTTTTAGGCTAAGGTTAGATGTAAATTCAGAAAATAGGTTTTTAGACACACCCCATCCCCCCCCCTGTTGTCTGGGTTTACATAAATGTGTGGATGATGTGTGTGTATGTGTGTGTGTGTGTAAAGCTACAAATATCGCAACTGATAACAATGTACTTGGTTGTGACATAAACACGATGTTGTTGCGTAACTGGTATGACTAAAATAGAGGCGGGGGGGGGGGAGAGAGTTTAGGGGGCGCTAAAATGGGTTGGAAAAATAAATTGAAAGGTTGAGGGGTGCAAATCGAAAGTTTGAGGGGGGGGATGCAAATCGAAATCTTGAAGTGGGGTGCAAATCGAAACCTTGAGGGGGGTGCAAAGAGTATATAAGAGTACGTGCGCAGAAACCATCGTGACAGATAGGCTGATAGACAGAGAACGACTTTGTTCAGAGATCGTGTGACGACGGAGAGAGTTAACTCATAAAGAATATTTTGAGTACGACCCTCGAAGATTGAACGCAGCGTCAGTAGAACGTGGTATACGATATGTTACAGTGTATAAACGCGTGACACATGAGGTCTTTTCTTATCATTATTCTTCGTTCTTAATTTTTAGTGTTGGGAGGGATCGAGCCTTATCTGCCAGAGGGTTTTTACTCGAGACTTTTTTCGAATTTATCAACCATGAGCTTTGCCGACCATGCTTCCATCACAATTAAGGATTACGTGCCAACTGGTTATGCGCCATTGAGGCCATTGACTCCGATTTCAGCCTGCTTTGCTTTTTGGATTTGCTTCCATAGCCTTTGTCCAACCAAGAACAAACTACAACGCAGCAGTTGTTTGATTTTGGAGTTGTCTCTCCTAGAAGAGTGGCTGTCCCCAGCTAACGAGCCTCATCTGCCCCAGGGTTCGAACTCGAGACTTTTCGGTTTAGCAACCATGAGCTTTACCGACTCGACCACGCCGACCCACATGAGGTCTGTTGATTTTCATGGTTTTATTTTGGAATTGTGATGAAAACATAAAGTCTTGTAATTAAAAGTAGTTAAATAAGCAGAGTTGAATACCAAAGGAGCCTGTTTTACTTTTCCTTAAAGCATCTCATGGAGATCCGTTGTCGAATGTTGCTGATCACTAGAAAATTAAACTAATTTTAATGAACAACCTGCTTCGTTTCTTCGTGTACATCGCAGTATGCGTCTTTATCATAAGGCCACCTCGTCATGCCAATCACAGCTAGTTGATCTTTGGATGATATCCTATGGATGTCAACGGCGTTGCCGACATAGTTGAACAGCTCTTGGTCGTTACCATTGACAATCAGCCAGGAATCTATCAAACAGAAAAGTCTTTCAAGTTCTCTGTTGATTACTTTTTTAAAATCAATGTTGATTCGAAAAAATGCATTAAAATGGAACTATTAGTTTTCAATCAATATTATAATATAGACGAGTATTTTTAAAAAATCCTTTGACAGTGGCATAGCTGGGGGGAAGGGCAGCCACAACGATTGCCATCCTTAGTGGTGCAAAGATGTTTATAGGCTCTTTTACGCTGTGTTACTTAGTATACACCGTCGAATTCAAGAAACAAGACTGCTTTAACCAAAACCAACTTTATAGCATGAGAATAAATTGTGTTAAGGGTTAAAAGTTTATAAATTTATAACATGTTTATAAAATTTAAGTTATAGTCGCCGACAATATAAAATATATTTTAATAAATTTATTCAAGATTTTAAAGAAAATGCGTCAAATTTGAGGAAACAATAAACTTTTTATGTTATGAGAGAAGCCTTAGGATATTCATATAAATCAGATTTATGAGCTAGGTCGTCAGTTTAAAAAAAAAACACAAACCACTGACATCCACTGCATCGATGATATCTCTACAAAAGTGTCTCATTTTTTGTATGGCAGGGTGGAGCTTGTTCTGTTCTTCCACTGTTTCTCCCAAAGCTGTCACCAACCATAGGATGAGCTAAGGAGAATTTAATTTTAGAATAAAGCCTTAGTTAGGTGCAAGTCACATGATGACAAGTTTCGTTAGATGGAAATATTAACACAGCTAAGAGAGAAAACTCCAAAACAAACACACAAAAATAATGCCTTGCAGTTTTTTCTTGACTGGAGAATGGTTATTATAGCAAATCCAGAAACAAAAAAAGAGTCTGAAAACAGGGTCAACACGTAACACTTTGTTGTATTGAAGAAATACCCCATCAGTATTACAATTAAGAACGAAGAAGAGAAAGAAGAATTACAAGTCATTTGTAATTATTTGAAATTTAGCAGCGGAAAAACTTGCCTTTGGATTCTTTTTTAGTTTCCATTTCTCTTCGTATGTTTCTGTTTTGATTCTTGGTAAATATATTTTTCGACCTATATTTGGACTACTCTGAAAAATTGAGTGTTGGAGTGTTTTATTTAAATTTTGTTAAGGTTTTTTTTTAATGTGAGACCTGCATTCTTAAATATATGTTGCAAAATATGAATTAGAAAATTATGTTATGCGTTTACCTGATCAGTTTGCTCAGTCTTGTCTTGTGGTTTCGATATGATAAAGCGATGAAACTATTGTTGTAGTTAGAAATGACATATGGTTAATGAATACACTAAATTTTATATATATATATATATATATATATATATATATATATATATATATATGTGTGTGTGTGTGTGTGTGTACGTGTACGTGTACGTGTACGTGTACGTGTACGTGTACGTGTACGTGTACGTGTACGTGTACGTGTACGTGTACGTGTACGTGTACGTGTGCGTGTACGTGTACGTGTACGTGTACGTGTACGTGTACGTGTACGTGTGCGTGTATGTGTGCGTGTACGTGTGCGTGTACGTGTGCGTGTTCGTGTATCTTTACCTGCTGTACCTGTACCTGTGTCTGTGTCGGTGTATGCGTATGCGTATGCGTATGCGTATGCGTATGCGTATGCGAATGCGTATGCGTATGCGTATGCGTATGCGTATGCGTATGTGTATGTTTATGTTTATGTATATGTATATGTTTATGTATATGTTTATGTATATGTTTATGTATAAGTATATGTCTGTGTTAGTGTGTTATTGTCTGTTATTGTGTGCATGTGTGCGTATTCGTGTGGGCGCCTGTGTGCGTGAGAGTGTGTTTGTGTATGTTTGTGTGTTTGTGTGTGCGTGTGCTTGTGCGTGCGCTCGTGCGTTTGAAAGTATGTGAGTTTGTTTATGGGTTTGTTTGTCTTTTATGTATTACTACACCATTGATTCGATCGCCGTGACAGTTTAGGGAGGTATCACCGGAAACTTGCGATTTGGCACTCCGGGCATACTCTTGAGCGCTATGGCTCCTACGTCAGTTTCAAACAGTGCGATGACTTAGCATAAAAAACATTAAAGCGCGTCTGCCGTCGCCTCAGTACTGTGCGATTCGGTGCTCTGGACTATCGCGTGAGCGCTGTGGCGCACACATCCTGTGAGCACGATGGCGCCTAAGTTCGAATTAAAGACATTCGATGATTAAACCAAATTAGTGCCGTACGCGGCGCCCCTGCTGTAGTATAACTGGGGGCGTTTCTGTTTGCGTTTGCGTTTTTGTTTAAGCTTATGTTTGCTTTTTTGCGGTTGTGTTTGCGTTCGTGTTTGTGTTTGCGTTTGTGTTTCGTCTGCGTCTGTGTTTGTTTATATGTTTGTGTTTGCATTTCCATTTGCGTTATTGTTTGAATTTATGTTTGCATTTGAGTTTGCGTTTGTGTTTGCGTTTGTGTATGTGCTTTTGTTTCGCGTTTGTGTTTTATTTGCGTTTGTATTTGTGTTTGTATTTGGGTTTGTATTTGGGTTTGGGTTGGGTTTGCGTTTGTGTTTGTTTTTCGTGTTTGTGTTTGCGTTTGTGTTTACGTTTGTGTTTACGTTTGTGTTTTGGTTGTTATTGGTTGTGTTTAGGGTTAAATTAGAGTTAACTTAAAGTTAGGTTTAGGGTTATGTGTTATTTTCTCAAACGTCAATATTTGCATTACGACATCTTATTGGGAAGATTATAAATTTCCTAAGCCTAGGCAATGCCGGGTATATACTGCTTAACAAACACACAAGTCACGGTCCTTTACAGAAAGGTTATTCACAGAGGCCAGTGTTGGGCCTGGCTGGACAGCTAGTATAGTATTAAAGTGAATAGCAATATGATAAAAATCCTGCCATAATAATTTAGACATTACACTGAATCATTCTTCGGACATTGACTAGTATAAGAAATACAATATCAATCTTAAGTTCATGTGATATTTTTAAAACGTACCGGCCACTTTATATATATATAATTCATATATATATATATATATATATATATATATATATATATATATATATATATATATATATATATATATATATATATATATATATATATATATCTCACCTGCGAAATTTCAATAATGTCCTTTGTTTGAACTCGAAACTTTCCCCATTCTATTTTATCTGAAATCATTGGCATATGCGAACGGGAGGTCAAACACTGTGACGGAAAGCTGGTTCTGATATCAATTCTGTTTGTGCATAATATCGAAGGTTTCTAAAAAGAATAAATAAATTTATATATATATATATATATATATATATATATATATATATATATATATATATATATATATATATATATATATATATATATATATATATATATATATATATATATATATATATATAGTCACTTACATTTATTTCCTTGAAATCTGAAATGTCTTCAATCATTAAGATGAACAACAATATTAAACTTAAACTAACACATATTTAGCAGCTTTCACATTGAAACCACTTTAATATGGGATAAGCAAAGCCACATCAAATTACAATATTCTACTATAACTGTTAAATTCTAACAAGTTGCTGCCTAAAACGGTTTAATTAGATTTTACTTGGATCTGGAGTGGAACTACAATACCGCCAGACACTGCAACGCGTGTGGGCCCAGACCGTTTAGGGAAACCAAATCCAGCAGATGCGTAGCGAGGGGGGGGGGGGGGGGGGCTGGGGGTTCGGACCACACCGGGTGACACCATTTAGGGAGGTCACACCAAGGCAAAAAAAAATAGCAAAATATATAGAGAAAAATGATAATTCCACTTAATTAAGTGATTAATTCGAGTGTTAAATTGTCTTTTAAGGGGTGCAAATCGAAAGTTTGAGGGGGGGGGGGATGCAAATCGAAAATTGAAATTTTGTCCCCGGGAAGAGTCGCTACGCCTCTGGGGGGGGGGGGGTGACACCATTAAGTGCCGCACCGGGCGACACCCGACCTCGCTTTGCCACTGCATCCAACCATAATTAATTTCTTTTTAAATTTAATTTTCGTGCATTTTTTGCTTTAATGCTTGGTTTGTAAAATAAATACTATAGCCGTGGTTTGATTAACTCTTTTCTAGTTACCATATCACGCTCGTCCGCAAACATTAAAGACTACTACACAAACTTAGGTATAAAATGTTACATTACTTCGACACAGTTGTGTGAGTTAACCGTAGTACTTTATTCTTATATACAGACTCTACCTCTGGTTGATTGCCTCACAAATACACATGAGATATACAACACAGTAAACACACTGAACACTCAAGGGACGTAACCATGATATACCATGTGTAACCATGATATACACACAATACAAGAGACGTAACAATCACTAACCAGACTTAACATAACTTAAAAGATAAGCGGAACTTCAAATTAAAATGACTTCCGTCACTTGCTGCTCCTCTTTAACAGCCAAATGGGGTGCACGTACCTCGTTCACAAATTGGTATTACATCTGTTCGACCACACCACCAATTTGTGCTGTGGCGGGGATGGAGAAGGGGGTCAGGACCAAATATTGGGCCCGAAATTGTCGCCAAATTTATTTGTTAAAAAAGATTTTTATAATTGTATTTTCGTTGCTGTTTTTTTTTTCTTTAATTTGTGAAGGCCGAGTTATCTTTCTACTACAATCAGACACACGCTGTCGTTAGCAAAATTCTTAGGAAGAAGTCCATAGCTCAAGAAGCAGTAAGATATGTAGTGGACTTACGTTATGTACGATACCTTGTGTAGTGTTGGTTAAGGACCCAAATCGATCGTACATTTTTAAATGTAAAATGTACGTTTGTTAAATTGGTAGTATTTTCCCGCACTATCATTTATCCTTCGGTTTTATGTACTTTTACTTGTTTTTGCTTTTACAAGAAATGTGTCATTTGTTTAAATATTTTTCCATGTGACGGCGCCCCATGGAAAATGTGTGATTTAGCGCCCGGAGATCACCAATGTGTTTCTTAGCACCTGAGATCCGGTTATTGTATGTCCTGCACGGAGGAATAGGTGTACTTCTTGAATCATCAGTCAGGCTGCATTAGGGGGCTCCACTGGCAGCCGTGTCATCCGGAGCGTATCACATTTGAGCAATTTGCCCCCACAGTCGTTTAAGAGTGCACACTACACTAGGGATAAGGCTATTTACTACATTCAATAACCAGGGATTGCACCCATCACCCGTGCTGTAATGTAACCGGTAGTTCAAAGGCGCCCCTAACAACTAGGCCGTTGCCAGGGATGACAGCACACCGTGGAGCCTCACTGTGATAGACTGGACAAACCCGCGCCCCAAGAACTAATTCTTTTCTGGAAAACAAGATCACACGTCCGTGAAAACCCCATAAAAAGTCCTAATATCTATATACATACATATATGAAAGTTAGGACCCGGGCTTGGAACGGGCCTAGTAGTAAGAAGGTTCACAGACGCAGAAGAGTTTAAGTGGGGATGGACTACACTAAAGGATGGCGTGGTCGAGTGATAGAGCTCGCGATTGCTAGCCCGGCGGCTGGGGTTAGTGCCAGAGTTTCTTCCAGGCATCTCTTCAGAAAGTCTACCTCCCCCCGAACGAAATAGAATTTATATAGAAAATATATACTTTTAACAGTGTCCGCCCCTCCCCCCCCCCCGAAATTTTAGTCCGCCCTCTCCCCCCCCCCCCCCACAGAAAATTTCAAGTGCCCCCCCCCCCCCCCCCGCAGAAAAAAGTCTGGAAGAAACATTGGTTAGTACTCACTTCATTTACTGAAATCAAGAAAATTGTGAACTACTTCATCTGCCCAAATTGACATTATTTTTATAAAAGTTAACTTACAAAAGTTCCGTGGTATTTCTTTCCGTTTTCTTCTCCCATGTTCACCTTTTCTACTACTTTCAGCAAAAAAATCTGATCAAATGTTTAACGGTGCGCAACTTGCATCTGTCATTCTTCTGATTGTATCCTATTTTTTTTCATAACATTAGCCAGGATACAACAAATGATATGAGACGATAGTAAAGTATTATAAATTAATATTCATTAACAGCATTTATTATCTAATACATTAGTAATTAATTATAGAAAACGTAAAATAAAATATCTAAACCTCTCGAATTCCTGAAAACTATATTTTATTTGTACTTACAACATCAGCATAATCCAGCGATTTTAATAGAACTGAAACACCATTCTATAATAACAATTATGTTCTTTTAATGCTAGTTCAGTAAGGTGAATATAACCATAGATGGAGACAAACATATTTACTATACTTTATATTTTTCTACTTGCAGATACCTAATAATCACGTCAAATCTCATCGACGATAAATATCTTATAGTGAACTTTAAGAGCGTAGAATAAATTGCACTTCAAACTATATCTTTATTCCAAATGATACATTTCTAAAACTAAATTTATTATATCAAATTAAATAATAATATATAGAAACATTTTAATATATAAATAGCCTAAATATTATATATAAGTATAGCTTAAATTCGCACCTTCAGGATATCTGCTATGGTTATGAAAAAGTCACCTGTTGACCTGGGTTATGCTTTATCTGTAGAAAGATCTTTTACGGCGAATAACGGCGCGGCCCTAAAACGCTTCGATGAAAAGCTTTTCAAAACGAGTTTAATTGTTCACTCAATTCAAGTTTCGGTTCTCGTGTGTCGTATAACGCTGCGTGTCGTAACAGGTCTCCTCGTACGTGTTACGGCATGCACTGTCAATGAGTGCTAGTGACTTAAACCAAGGTATTAAATGATTTAGTATTCATTTTTTAATGATTTTTTTATCAATATAAGAGCATAAAAAAGATCCGTGTTTAAAAGATTACTGCCCAAATTAAAAATAGATTTTATGAATGTAAAGGATTAAACTTTACTTGTTTGCTTGATATACAAAAACGTCTACAATTTGTAATAACTTGTTTAACATTCGAATTATTTCTTTTTTCAATTTGTAGTTATTGATGATTTAAGATAACTTAGATTCAATTTTAAAAGTAACCTTATACAAACCTATTTATTTTTTGTTAAGCGGTAGCTTCTTTCCTTTATGTCAAAAAGCATGAAATATAAAACAGAATGAAACGTGTATCATTACTTTTTTCTCTGCATCGGCTAGTAGCATAATAATACTAATAAAACATAAATGCGAAAAAAATCTGATTTACATATTAATCAAAAACATTTAAATTGGAGAAACTTTTGCGCTTTTTGTATACATTAGGTCGACATTTGTAAATGTAATCAAAATTATATAGTTTTAACGGTTTAACAAACGTTGCTCAACAGCCAGGGAACAACAGCCTGTAAAACTATTATTCCATTTCCATGTATTACACATGATTTCATCTTCTAATGAAATCCTGTGTTCAGTAATTTAGTCAATATATTCACCCAGTGGATCCAAACTCTCCAAATGATCGCCAATCATTTATACTTGCATTGATAATTTACCAGATTACAAAACAATGGTTGCTTTATTGATGTTCTGTTATTAGGAATATAACCTACTTTTATATTACATTTATCATTATAATACTTATGCTTTATTGTAAATAAACCGGGAGCTATCTCCCCTAAACTTTTTCGAATATTCTTATATAAAACAACAGAGTATTGGGAACTCGGGATATAGTTATGATTTTTAATCCGTTTTAAATACTTAAACTTTTTAAAATAGAATAGAATCTCATAGAAAAAAAGAATTGCGCACCAAGCGAACGCCGAAAAAAGATGTGTATAATAGTGCGGAATATTATTAGTACTTTATAAATTAACATGCGTTTTTTGAGAAATCGGAAATAGTGAAAACTACTACTTCCGGTCAACGGAAATTACTCAAAATCTGACAGAAGGCAGAAAATTAGATCTTTTACTTACATTTAAAATTTTATTTATCTATCTGAAATAGTACTCAAGTTATAGGCTTTTGAAAAATTCAAAGTAGGAAAAGTACCATTTCCGGTTATCGGAAATCGCTCAAAAGTTGATATGGATCTACGATTTTGATAAAATACATTTTTTTTTAAATTTCATCAACCTAACTGTAACGGTACTCAAGTAATCGTGTTTACACACAGACGGACAGACAGACAGACAGACACACATACACACACACACACATACGGACAGATTTGCAAAACTATGTTTTTCCGACTCATGGGGGTGTAAAACGTCGAGATTTGCAAAAATCTCGATTTTTTTTTTTGCACGATTACAATACTTTCTCTATACTTCGTATATACGAGAAAGTAAAAAAGTAAGTAACAATTATTTTATAATAAATTTGTGTAGCCTATATTTTTATACAAAGGCACTTAAGCCTTCTGCCTTCGTTGTGCCTAGGCCTAATTTTTTCTTCCGTTGGCCGTGTGTACTAGTTACAAGTTACAAACAGGTAAATAGCAACAGAAATTATTCAGAACCTGTTCGTCTTAACAAACCAGTTGCGCCATGATTTTGCACTGCTTGAATGCAGTAGTTCGACCATCCCCCACCCGTCTCTACTATGTGTTATTGACTTCACATAACCTTGGCGGTGTTTTTTTTTATTTATTCAATGTGTAGTCGCATTTATGTCGAAACTCTAAGCAATACATAGGTGTAGCCACGATTAGTCTATCACGTAGTCAACACGTCCAGTTGTACGCCACAAATGTTTTTTTAACCATTTGCCTCAATTCACATGACCGTGGATATCTTTAATATATCACCCAGTATTAGACCCGAAAATTTCTTGACGCTATCGTTATTCTGTCTTAATTGCTTTCCCCGAACTACGCCTTGCAGTAAGTCGTTGTTAGTTCTGATATTCGTCATTAGAGTACTCAATCATCTGTATTATTATAACAGTTGTGAGAGCAAATAAAATGGTTTTTTATCATTGAGCGACACCGTCTACGATGATGCGGCTCAGGACACAACATTAACTTGGAAATCCTTTCATCACGGCTTTCCGCCTTTGACACTTCTGATATCTAACCATTCGCTTTGGTAGCAATTCTATTATTTTTTAATACCCATTTATAAAAACCGTCGCACTCCTGTCTTAACATGTCTGCGTGTCATTCTGACATTTAAAAAAAAAAATAAGCGAATAACGAAATGAAGGTTGAAATGGTTTATTGGATTGATTCTCCTGCGGGGCTAATCCTATAAGTAGTGTTCTTTATTATAAGATTGTTTTTAGTCTGTCTCTCTGACGTATTGTCTGTTTTTTTTTGTCTGTTCGTGGCAAATCTTGTAAATATATTTGTTTGCTAAAGAAAGAAAAGGTATTATTGTAAAGTTTTTTTTAGATATTTTACTTATTATAAGCTTTTATTTAGTTCACGATGTCAGCCTGTGCTTCTGTCTGTGTATGTAACTGGTTACTTCAAGTTTTTGTGGCCTGTTCTAACATGTTTATTTCCTTAAAGATGTTTTAAAATAAGGGGATTATGTCTAACGAGCCGGCCCGCGGCATAACATACGCCGCTATTTAGTTGTTGTTTTTTCTACTTTTCAGTAATTCATAATTTGTGAATTCGACAGTACCAACGCTGACACTGAAAATATTTCTTTAAAACACTATAAGTAGCTCGTTAAGGACCATAACCCCCCCCCCCCCCCATGTTTAAAATCGTTTCAAACTAAATTATCTGCCCCTAATAGCCGTCACTAAACCCAACTCCACGAAGGTAAACATAGCGTGAACCACAGCTCACTAAGATCATGTAGGGGTGGGGATGTTAGGGAGCGCGCTTGCAGCTTGTTTTCTAACGGCTCGAAGAAGAGAATTATATATATAGATGGTATGCCATATGTGAGGGTTTTTGATGGAGGGGTGGAACTTCGTAATGTCACCGGAATTGACACATCAACATAAATCGCTTGTGGTTTAATTCAGTGTATACTGATTTATTTATGTGTTCTTAGTCACAACACAGTTACTCACTTCCAACCGTGACCTCCAACTGCCATCCAGATTTATCGCCACACACCCCCTTCCTCCCGTGCGTAACACACCCGCTGTCACTCGACCAGTCGCTTCCCTTGTTAATCTCGTTCAACACACCCGTCCTCGCGCACCAGTCACATAATATATACACACACTCAGTGATCCGCCCCACGTACACATCTTTCATACACATTACATCGCCACATCCTATTTCTAATTAGATGATTCGTATGCAAATTAAATACGCCTAAAACTAATTAACTGCATAGTAATCGAATTGAATGTGCCTTATAATAATTAATTTGTAATTAATTTCAATCATTATAATTAACTTCTTCATAAGCAAAGTGAATGTTCTTTATATCTGATAAATTTTTAACTAAGCCAACAGGGTGTGTCTAACATCTGCAGTGACCTGTTACTGTCGATTCGAAAAAGGCAACCACGGATTAAAATGGTTTCTTAAGTATGCAATAGAAACTAGATAAATGGCCCGTTAAGGGAGCAATACAACGGGCACTATGTTGATAGTTTTGTCTTTTTCTCCAGACCGAAACCAAAACCAAAAGCACCACCTAAACTTCAAATTTAACTGGAAACGAAACAGTTTCATTGAAAAGGGAATTTTATCTATAAAAAGGCATTTTAAGCGGATCTGGAAATTTAACTTGAAATGAAACACCTGATAACCCCAATCTCAGTCCCAATACTAACGCTTACTATATATTATTTTTCCGGTATTTGTTTTCTATATTTACATTCACTTCTAAAATTCGACAATTAAATTTGCCGATTGATTTTTGTTGTCTCTATTGTCAATGTCCTCATTATTATTGTGTATCGTTTTCGGCATTCAATTCTTAATTCAACTTTTATTTAGCCATCAATGACGCCATTCTATTTTTTGTGTTGACGCTAAATGTAGACATTACCACAATACTTTATCTGGTAACCTTGTCTATACGTAGTTACTGCCATTGGTACTAAATATCGTCGTAGTCACATCCCTGAACCGTGCACCTAAGCTCAAACTTGACCAAAGTCGTATTCAGAGTTTCTTTCAGACAGACAGACAGAATAGCGAAACGATTATAATGATTTCACCCTTCCACTGTAATAGTTTCGCTATTCGGTAGACGTACTTCAATCAAATTTCGTTTCCTGTTTAATTTCTCCCGATTTAGCATGAATTTCCATATGCGGCCAAATTTCCGGATCTTGTCAAAATGCCTATTCTGGATAAAAATTCGTTTTATATTATATTTTTCGTCTCAGGTTAAATTTTAATTTGAGATGGGGATTTTGGTTTCAGTTTAGAGAAAAAGACGACACTATCAACGGGCCATTTTTTTAGTTAAGTCATATTTTTCGACACACTATTTGTGACAGGATAATGAATAGTTTCTAGCGGTGAAATCAGACAAACTACGAATCACTGCACATGGCAGAAATTTGTAAAGATTCCAATACTCTTGCACGCTGACAACAACGGTCAGAGAGGCTACCTGAAATGGATACCTCCGACTTTAAGCAGAGATGTGATAAATCAGATATAGACAACCATCTCCGAAGCCGACAACATTGTAAAAACCCTAAAAGTAGAGAAAGGGATCGCTGGGCTGTATATTTCTGCCCCAGTCAACGAGCTGTCCCCTTCCAACACTAAAATTAAGAACGAAGAAGAAGAACCGGCTGTCCCATTACATCCAGTTAGAGATAAGTTGGAAAACCCACACTATTCTTCTACAACTTAACGGGAGAAAAACTATCAGTCCATTACGCTCCACTACAAAACACGGACCGCCGCATGCAGTAGTCAGTTCTTCGGAGACAGGGGCAAACATCTACATAGATAGGGAGATAGGAAATACTTCGAAAGACCAAATGAACAACCGCAACCAGAAGATGAACTCGACGATAGAAACAAGACGACAAACTCATCACGTAACCAGCCTCAACACCCAACGAACTAGGGACGACTGTTGTCTGAAGAAAGACAAACTTGTTGAAAAATGGCAGCTCACGAAATAATCAGACCGAAACACATCATAGCAACCGAAACAATCCAGAGACCGACACACCCAACCACAAACGACAGAACTGGCACGAAACGAAACTATCACACCTCCCCTATCATACCCCACACACACACACCCACACCCCCCCCCACACACACACACACCCACACACACACACACACACACTGATTTCCAAGTACATCAATACAAATTGGATGAGGAAGGTAGTATAAAAAACCTCACACTCATCACTCTAGAGTCTAGACACTCATGGTTCTGATAAAAAAGACAAGTATATATTAGTTTCTTGCCGTCCCGGCCAGGCCCTGCACTGGCCTCTGTGAACAACCTATCTATAAAGGACGATGACTTGTGTGTTTATTAAACAGCATATACCTGGCATTGCCCGGGTTCAGGAAATATATATTAATTTTGGAATTAAAACCATTTCTACATAAATTAATTCATAACCAACAAGGTAACATCACAGGGTGGAGCATACAAAATCACAATCACGTAATCAGAAATATCATTCAGTATACACCCCAGCAGGGACGGAGTGGTCTAGCGGTAGAGAGTTGGACTGCTAACCCGTATGTCTCGAGTTCGAATCCGGGTTTAAGTCAGTAGACCGTCCCAACTCTGATGGGTACCTAACTAACGTTAGGGAAAGTAAAGGCATAGTGCTGACCACACTATCTCTTCATATGCACAGAAACCAGTGAACTCTACTTCACTTGCCCCATAGACCGTCAGGTTTGAATGGGAAATATTATATTTATGATTATTATACACCCCAGCATGCACACGCAGCAACCCACACAGCAACCTACTGATAAATATTACATCTCACAGACAAGGATGTCCCCTCTTAACAGTCCACTACATACTAACATTACAACCCATTTTAGAAAGCATTTATTATTTTAGCTCAACAGAGAAATCGGAGGAATAGACTTACCAAACTTAACAAACAAAAAATTCATTGTTACAACTGTAATAAAGATCTCGCTTATCCCCCCCCCCACCCCCCACCCTACCCCCATTCTAGCTCAGTGTTGGAGGCATTAAACATAACAAAACGCATAGATCTAAGTACTGAGTTGTATACAATAAGAAGAATTTTTAAAAATCTAACAACAAAGATTTTTTTTTCAAACTAACTTTTATCAAACACTCCAAGTCTCTAATTTTTTTCGGATTAAACGGACCATTGTTCGCCTTGTTTACCGCTTCTGTGTGATGTTTAGTGCACAAACCAGTAGACAACAAGCGGTTTACTTGTGACTTTCTCTAGCAATGAAATATAGGCTGTCGTAAATAGTAAGGCGATAGTGATGAGGTCTAATTAGACCAATAAGGTAAAATATACAAGTGTTTAAATTTATAGGTATGTATGCTAATTAGCGATGATTACAAATGTGTATATTTGTTTTTAACATACTACCTCTTTTTAAATGGAAGATTAATCCTAAACCTATTCAGGGGGATAAAAATAACGTTATCTATACGAATATATGGTGATGTCTTATTTACATATATGCCTATATATATATATATATATATATATATATATATATATATATATATATATATATATATATATATATATATATATATATATATAGGATAAAATGCTTACATAAAACATTTACTTCCCTTTAAAAAAAATTATATGGGGGAAACATAGTTTGTGTTAGTTTGTTTTGGTGTTGGAGAAAATAATAATTATATAAATTAGTATGGATTCAAATTCAAATTCAAATTCAAATTTATTCAAACAACGGTTACAATTGTAGGCACAAAGGCCTTTTTTCACATTGGCCGTTTAAACAAATAAAACAATTCAATAACACATAGCAGTAACACATAGCACTAAAAATGTGGAATAAAGAAACAATGGTACATAGCTATCATACACAATGAGATAAAAAGAGAATATAATAGATGAATGAGAAATGTTACAATGAGTCAGTTAGTTCATTAAATAATTTTAGTTTTAGTTTAGATTTGAATATATTTTCAGATCTAGATAGCTTTATTTTATTAGGAAGATTGTTCCACAAATTAGAACCAGAGTAGGCGAAGCTATGTTTTTGGATTGATAAAGTGCACTGTTGTAGGTAAAACACGGATATTTTAAATACTGCCTTTTGTTTATTTTATACACTTAACTAATTATTATTTTTAATTAATAACAGCATATACACGGCATTGCCCGGGTTAGGAAATATTCTGCTTTCAAATTACCCCTAACCACAACCAACCAAAAAAACGCAAACAAAATACAAATGCAAATGCAAACACAAACGCAAACTTAAACACAAACAAAAACGCAAATAATAACGCAAACACAAAATCAGACAAAAACACCAACGCAAACATAAGCCTAAACGCAAACGAAACACAAACATAACGCAAACACAAACCTAAAGGCAAACAATAACGCAAAGCATAAAGACAAGCTTAAATGCAAACATAAACTCATAGTGCTAACAGTATAGCACGGGACGCACCCTTTCTGTTCGCCTTTGGAACCGCCTGATTCAACTTAGTAAACGTCTATAATACCCCATCTTGTCAATAGTCGATTGAAGTCATTAAAGCGAAGATAGGAACCAATTTAGTGCACGACTATTATTCTTTATCATATCCTCAAACGGAAAGATAAAAGTTTACATAGAGGTCATTAATTTAGATAATAAACACTTTAGGTATATTACACTATGGCGATCAAGGTTTTTTTAAGCAAATTCGTTTATACCACGGGTCCGTCCATTCGCTGTCCACTGTCACATACAGAATTGAGCCTTATATATTAGACTAGCCGTCCCGGCCAGGCCCTGCTCTGGCTTCTGTGAAAAACCTTTCTGTTAAAGACCATTACCTGTGTGTTTAGTAATCATCATAAACCCGGCATTACCCACCCAAACCACAACCAACCAAAACAACAAAACGCAAACATAACGCTAACACAATTACAAATACAAACGAAAACAAAAACCTAACAACAAACCCAACCACAAACACCAATACAAACACAAAGAAAAACAAACAAAAAAGCAAACGAAAACAAAAACCTAACAACAAACCCAACCACAAACACCAATACCAACAAAAAAAAAAACAACGAAAAAGCAAACGAAAACAAACCAAATCCAAACGCAAAACCAACCAAAAACACAAATACAAACCCAAAGAAAAAAACACAAACAAAAACAAAAAAGAAAGAACAAAAACGAACCAAATCAAAACGCAACCACTAACGCAAACCCACCTAAACACAAAGAAAACACTAACGCGAACATAAACGCCCGGGGCGGAATCACCTGTTTTAGCTTAATGAACGACTATAGTACCCCAACTTATTCACAGTCTTTTGCACTCACTTAAACGAACGCGCCTGTTTCAATTTAATAAACAATTTTAATACTCCAAGCTTATCCGTAAAATACCTACAACATTTGCACTTGATCAATCCCCGCTAATTATGTAATTATTTTTTTTCCCAACACCAAAACAAAGTAATTAAAAAGTAAATTATTTTCACGGAATGCAATGGGTTTATAAAGGGAAGTAATTGTGTATTTCCTAATTTATCAAAGGGAAGTAAGTGCTATAGGACTAAATAAAGACATAATTAGAATTTTTGTAAAAGATGATATTTTTTTTAAAACTTGTGTTTAATGAACATGCCGACAATTATTACTATAATTTGAAAAATGAAAATTATTTCCCAACACTTTCAATGGTAATTTTTTAGCTCATAAATTTAGACAAATGCGCACGCTAATTTTCTAACTTTTAAATTCGTACAATTCCAACGATATACAAATGCATTACATACAGAACTGAGCTTTATATATTAGATAATATCAATGTTCATTGGATTGCGAGAACATACATTGCTCAAATAAAATATTAATTATGCCCTATATGTAACTACGTGTGTCTACAAATTACTGCTATAATCTCGCTTATCTCCTTTAGTACTCTAACCATGACAGCTATAATCTCGCTTATACCCTTGGTACTCTACACAATGTAGTAATGATCTAGTAGCTTATCTCCCTTAATACTCTGCACAATGCCTTTATCATTTCGACTCCCACTTTAAACATGACATATCTTATCATAAACCAGGGGACTGGGGGGAAATATGTATTAAAAATAAAGCAGCAGATTCCTGCAACTCTATACATGGAACCAAACATGTTCCTTGATTCTATTGTAGAAGTACCCTCTTGCGTTTATCGTAGAAGTGACATGCCATTGTACAGAAACTGTAAATAGCATTTGCCACTACAAAGCTAGATAACTCCTATATCTCGACTCTAATGTTAGATAACTCTTCCGTTTCAACTTCAATGTTAGATAACTCTTCCGTAATAGCTTCAATGGTAGATAACTCTTCCGTAATAGCTTCAATGGTAGATAACATGATTTAACTTCCTTGATAGATAACTTACGTTTTAACTGGATTGTTAACTGAAATATTTAATACGAGCCGAGCAGCGGCGTAGACTTCCTGAATGACACAATTGTCCAAATGGGGTGGGTGGGTACACACACTGTTGCGCATGCCTTGAGAGCGGGGGAGGGGGCGGGAGGAGGGTTAGAGAGTCGCCGTGCGTGTGCGGTGTCCCGCATGGTTGGGTGACGTAGAGAATTATATGTATAGATGATGTTTCCTGCAACAAATAGGTTAATCTTAACATGTAATAGACAAATAGTAAATGTATGTAGCTACTCTACGTCAGGTTAAAGACCACAACATAACAATTTCAATTGTCTACAAATATAGCAATATCCAATAAATGATAGTTTGGGTGACTGATGCTTTGTACCAGTGGTGTGGAGGGGGTGATTTGAATCACCCTACCCCCCCCCCCTCACGTTAGGGAAAGTAAAGGCGGCTGGGCATAGTGCCGAGGTCACAGAAACAGGTGAACTCTACTTCCCTTTTCTCATAGACGGTCAGGTTCGAAGGGGGAACTTTACTTTTTTACTTTTACCCCCCCCCCCCTCCTAAACCTTACATAAAGCTGCCTTACGCTAAGTCACAGTTATTGGCGATGGCACGTGATGGCGTGGTCGGGCAGTACCGTGCACGACTGCTATCCCGGAAGTCTGGAGTTCGAATCCCGTGTGCGAGTCTTCCCATCTCAAATAGGTACCTGACTCAGGTTACAAAAAAGTGGCTGGGCAGGGTGACTGAACTAACTATCCGATTATATGCTGCGGTCACATATATTCATCTGCTGTCACAGTTTTAGACACCCCTCTGCCAATGCCAATGCCTATTATTAGCTTATAATTGTAAACTATCTATGTATAAAAGCATCGATAGTTTGATATGTATAAGGCTGATGTATAAAAGCGTGTATAGTCTGATAAATGCGAAAGGATGCGACGAGTGTTAATCATTGACTTTTCATACAAGAAATCAATCAAAATCCATAACAGCGAAGAAAATGCTTTCGTCTGCATATTCCACTGGCATCGATCAATAAATCACCCAATCAGGCAACGTGGTCTGATGGCCGCGCGCCAAACAGCTGCTCACGATTAACTGTGAGTAACTTCCCCTAAAAAAATTAATCACATTTTAATAATTAGTTCAACTCGTTTGAACGTATGTTCACTATAAGCAATCGTCTATAAATGGTCTGTAAATTGTTTATCGCTCCTACCCCCACCCCGCCCATCATCCCTTGAGAGCATAAAAACTCGGCACCCTTATAATTTTTACTGTTTCGTATACAGACTAGAGAGTAAGTATTGTGCGTGTATGCGTGCGTGCATGCGTGGGAACAAGATAACTTGATAATTGTTTCAGTTAGGTAGACGAAATTTCGTATATAAGAGAAGATCATATACCTGAATCAATTTTTGTTTGACTTCCGATATCCGGAAGTAGTACTTTATTTCTGGTTTCATACATACTAAAATACGAAACAGCTTGACAACTGTTTCAGTTGACTAGATGAAATTTCATACATATGTATGATCTTATTCTCTGTTAGTTTTCAGTTGGATTTCGCTTGATTTCCGGTGAACGGAAATAGTACTTTACGCTGTTTCCGTTTTTCTTTTTCTTAAAAAATGTAATACATTTTTCATTTAGAAAGTACTCATTCTCCCCTCTATTATAAACATACTCTTCATTTGGTGTGTAATTATATTTTCTGCGCGATTCTACTCTGTTTAAAAAAAAATTAAACAAAAAATTAATTTCAAAACCCATCTCTGTAGCCCTGGAATTGCCATATCACTACAGTTACAAAAGAATATAAAAGAAAATTCAGGGGAGATCACTATAACTTTATTTAAACTGATATGGTTCCTTGGATGATATGGGGGCACTAACTGTATGAGTAAATACAGTGGGAATTTAAAAGCAAGATTTGAGGTCTAACTGGCAGACAGTGTAGAATACACCTGCTTTTTGCGATGGACAGAGTACAATGTACATCCACCTTGCCCTGTCTAGATCTAGAGGGATCCTATATCGACATTCAAACTATTAAAAATAATACACTTAAATCTATACACTTGTTTCTATATTGTTAATTTTAAAGCATTGTCATCAAAACTGCTTTAAAGTTTAAATCTATAATCACCTAGAAACTCACCTAACATGTTTTGCATCTCATACGACACTTAGAGTTTTCTCGTAAATTTCCAATTCCACGAAAACCAATCAATACATTGATTTCAACTTATTGCGAACCGACGAATCGATAATGGATTGAACTGACTTCAATGTCCGACTTCAAGGACAGAAATAACCGTTTGATGCTTATAAATAAAGACCCGTCAATGATGCAAGTTTTGAATGCTAAATCCATTCCCGTTACCAAGCGCTGGTAAACAATATAGACGCAGCTCCGTGTGTGACCTTGACACAATCTTTCTCAGAAACGTGCTGTCGATTCCATCTCATGCAGGGGCGTATGTAACGAAGATGTTAATGTGGGTGTTGTATTTTAAAATCTGGACGTTTTACACCTCCCTGAGTCGGAAAAACATAGTTTTGCAATCATGTCCGTATGTCTGTGTGTATGTGAGTGTGTGTGTGTGAGTGTGTGTGTGTCTGTGTGTGTCTGTGTGTCTGTAACAGTGGCGTAGGCAGGGGGGTTAGGGGGGGTCATAACCCCCCCCCCCCCATAGACCCCTCGGTATATATATAAAAAATCGATCTTTTTCCAAGACACGTGGGACAGATGAAGTAGAGTTCACCTATATCAATAACCTCGGTATGCAATGGAATAACGTGAGTTAGGTACCCATCAGAGCTGGGTGGATTCAGTGACATTGTCGGTTGTTTACTGGGTTTTATTTATATTTTCTGGTACAGCAAAAGACTTTATTTTAACTGAATGGTTGCCAACGATACAAAATCCGGACACATTAATTTTCGGAGGTGATAGTGGAGCATTTAATCAATAGTTTAGGAATAAAATTAAAATTTTAAAATTATTTTTACTATGCATTTTGTTAATTAAAGATTTTATTTTTTTATTTATTTTAATATAAGGAACTTAGACTTAGCAATCCTTCGGGCAACGGAAGTAGAGTTCATACATTTCTAAACCTCGGTGTATGAAGTGATAATGTGGTCAGCACGTGACCCAGCCGCCTTTACTTTCATCAACGTAAGCCAGGTAATCATCAAAGCTGAGTGGACTTTAGGACTTCCTACAATTAAAAGTCCAGAGATCCGAACTCGAAACTTGCGGGCTAGCAACCAAACGCTCTACCATTCAACCACACAACCCCACCTCCTCTAACAAAGTAATAAATTGAGTTATTTCCGAGATAAAACACGACAGGTATTCTGCGTCTGGTGAGTCAATGCACCAAAATATTAAATGTCAGTAAACTGGGTTAGCACTGCATCTCTCATCCACGCTTCTGTTTTAGTAAGTCTTTTTTACCCAGCTGAACTGTTATAAACTACAGCTTAAAGATCAATAATATTGAAGCTGCTGTTCTCTTATTCGCCGTAATGTTCAATAATTGTTGCAGTGTGAACGTATAGGATGAGGGGATAAAGATGGTGTATAGTTAATAGTTTAACAATCAACAGCCGCATGAGCATGGTGTAATGTTGGATGACGTCGTACTTTGTGAAAGGACTGCAAGAATGATTAGTGCAAAATTATTCTGACTAAATAAGAATGGTAAGTCTTCAACTACCACCAAGTCACGAATGTTATAATATATATATATATATATATATATATATATATATATATATATATATATATATATATATATATATATATATATATATATATATATATATATATATATATATATATATATATATATATATATATATATATATATATATATATATATATATATATATATATATATATATATATATATATATATATATATATATATATATATATATATATACATATATATATATATATATATATATATATATATATATATATATATATATATATATATATATATATATATATATATATATATACATACATATATATATATATATTGTGTGTGTGTGTGTGTGTGTGTGTGTGTGTGTGCATAAATTTACTTATAAACATTTTTTATTCATTTTTCGACGTGCCTAGTAATATTATCTATGTTCGCTTTTTTGGTTGGACGTAAAGGCGCCCTGGTACCTATATGAACAATCACAGGTATCATAGGTATTGAATTGAAAAGCAGGTACAAAAAAACGCCATAAACATAATGATCATAGTAGTAGCCTTATTACGATGTGGTTGAGGAAGATTACACAAAGTACAAAGCCTAGGCACAAAGGTTTGAATCCATCCAGCTCTGAACGTATCAGTAACTGGGTCTGGTGCTCATTTTATCAACGTTCTATGTCTATAAAGTCATTTTATACAAAAGATCTATACGCCTACTTTTGAAATATTCAGTGTTGACTAAATACAATTTCCATTTTTTTATTTTAAAATGAACCGGGAGTGATCTCCCCTAAACTTTCTCGAATATTCTAATATAACATTACGTGGGATGGCAACTCGGAATATAGACATGATTTTTGTTGAATTAAAGTTTTAAAAATAGTAGAAAAAATAATTGCGCACCAAGCGAACGCCAAAATAAAATGTGCATAATAGTGCGCAATATTATTAGTATTTTATAAATTTACATGCGTTTTTTGAGAAATCAGAAATAGCGTAAATTAGTACTTCCGGTTAACGGAAATTACTCAAAATTTGTCAGAAGGTAGAGAATTAGATCTTTTACTTACATGTGAAATTTCATTTATCTGTCTGAAATAGTAATCAAGTTATAGGCTTTTGAAAAATTCAAAGTAGAAAAAGTACCACTTCCGGTTATCGGAAATCGCTCAAAAGTTGAAACAGATCTACGATTTTGATAAAATACTTTTATATAAAATTTCATCAACCTAGCTGTAACGGTACTTAAGTTATCGTGTTTACACACACACACAGACACACACACAGACACACAGACATACGGACAAGATTGCAAAATTATGTTTTTCCGTATCAGTGAGGTGGAAAACGTCGAGATTTGTAAAAATCTCGATTTTTTTTTGCACGATTACAAGAATTTCTCTATACTTCGTATATACGAGAAACTAAAAATGAAAGATATTCCATTTGATATCTAATAACAAAATATTTATAATATTTATTTTAATCTGACATTAAACGTTTGAGGCCCCTTGAGCAAAAATGATTGAGAATCCCTAAAGAGAATTCATTGTTTTCTATCTGAGAAAACGAAAGCCATTGTAGCGTGGCAAGAACCTCTGCGCCTCATAACTTTGAGTCTGTACATGCTCCTAGAGATCGATCTCAGGCACGCTAAAACTTGTCTGTATCTTTTGTCTTAGATCGGCCGAGCCTTACCGCAGGTTCAATACACATCAATACTTGCTTCAATATGGGAATTATTGCCTGCATTTTCCTTCAATGAATACTTGGCGCATTTTCCCTAAATTAAGGGAAAATTGTCAAGATCTTTGTTTGGTGGTTCCTTATCGCTTATAAATGGAATCTTGTTCGTTTAGAAATGTGTTTTACTTTAAAGGCGATGGGGGTCGTCCATAATCCACGTCACGCTTCTTGAAACGATTTCTATCTCCCTCTCCCCATTAATACATATCATATAAGAACATAAGACACCCCACCCCCCCCTCCAGCTTAAACTACGTCACACTTTAACCAACTACCTCCCCCCCCCACACCCATTCTTCTCTCCCATATATCAATATTAAATTTGTTTTTTGTTTTTAATTATTACCTGACCTCGGTCATGAATTTTAATTACAATTTCACAAGTCTTTTAAAACTACAAAATGCCGGCTACAATTCAGATTAAAAATCTACTTTTAAAATGGAAATTATGACGTTACACTTTTCTGATCACTCATATTAAGATATATATATAGAGATAGCAATAATCAATTCGATTTTTTTTCTACAGATTCTACACTACTTACATAGATGTGAATTATCAAAGCTAAAAAAATAAAGACGCTCATTTTACAAGGAAGAGAAAAGTGACAATATAAGTTTTAAAATGGGGAAAAAATTAACACAAAAGTTTCAGGCTACCCTGGTAAGTCGCTTCATATTTCACTAAAGATTATCTATGTCCATGCCCATGCCCATGTCCATGCCCATGCCCATGCCCATGTCTATTGTTACGTACCCCCTTCTCTAATCCTTTCGAACTAGTCAGGGGGTCGTAAACAAGAAGAAGAAAAATAAAAATAAATAAATGCCAACTTCAGTAATCTCTATTTATTCGCCACAAATCACAACACTTAAAGTTAACCCGCCACCGAAGTACCACAATCAGAAATATACACAACTAAGTACTACAACTACAGTCCTTAATTTGACTAATCTACTTGTCCCTAACTGTCAAGCCTAGCCTAAGTCTAATACATGTCGTGGCTTTCCACTAGCTCACAGAGACGACCCATCGTCTGTCTCCTCTAAACCTAGCTATCCGAGACGTCCGTCCGTCTCCGTGTGTGTGTCCCGAGTGTCTGTCTAGAGTGTCCCTGGTCTCCTGTCTACCCTCCTAATATTCTCGAGTCGTCCCTGACTAGTGTGGGAACCTTGTTAATCGAGCCTGACCCCCAGGTCAGGTCAGGTCAGGACATGACCGTCCCATTTGGTTCCGTCCGTCCAGGACAGCTTTCCCAGCCATAAATCACGGCCTGTTGGTCGTTACCAGCCGAGTCCCCAAGACACCAGGTATGCACCGCCCACAGCGTAATCTAATCCGTGGTGTGGCCGTCAAGACCCCCAGACTCTCACGGCCTATGCTGGCCAGTGCATTAACATGCCTAAGCATTTCATTTTAATTACCTGGCCCTCCTCGATGGGACCAAACCCAGGTAAAGATCGCTTGGGTTCGTAACACTATATATATGTACATGTCCATGTTCATGTTTATGTCCATATCTATGTTCATGTCTATGACTAAGTATATGACTACGAAAACTTTCCCGTGAACTGAACTCAGTACTTCAGATTGTGTTGACTCCACTATTCCTTTAACACGGTGAGGTCATAGAAACAGATGAACTCTGCTTCACCTGTCTCGTTGAACTCTGAAAGTGCCCTTACTTTCACGTTTACTTCATTCAGCAACTGCTTTTCACTTAGCTCCTAATGTATAATAAGCTCACACAGTTCATTGAGGGTTTTTTCTTGCAATATAGTCCTGCCGCGCATCGTACATTAAACTACTCCCACTGAGCTATGCACTAACTTTGACGACGGGGGACATTTTGTTTGGAGCCATATTCTGGGCAGTTATATTTTTTAATTATTTTTTATCGGGAATAGATTATCGTTTCCCTATTTTGAGATTACTTTTGTCGAAAATTATTTGTCGGGGGTCAGATCAAGGGAAAGCCACTTTTGTGGAAACCATTTTGTCGTGGACAATTTTTGGGGGAACCGTAATGCTGATGGCTTTTGACTGTAGCCTTGTAGCGAAAAGCTATTTTCTTCGGGCCTTTAGGACTACGTGTTGACACCTATTTCCCACGTTTTCTTTAACTTGCTATCGCGTCTGTTTTTCCAATCAAATCTTGCGATCGAAATTTCGGGCACTTCCCAGTTAAAAAACGTGGGGCGCCGTGATTTTCTTACAGTCTTTAATACTGTTGACTCTCTAAAAGCTCCCTAATAAAAGTCAATAGTATTATCTAATCAATAGTAATATAACTTTCGCTTATAGTAGAGTGATCGCTTGCATTATTGTGATGTATAGCATTTATTTTCTACTTTTTAGTTCAATCAGAAAACGTGGGTTTTTAAAAACTTTTTTAATGATAATTATTTTCTATTCATGCTACGCTTTAAATTTTTTAAAGTCTTTTTTTTTACATGTGACTAAACTTTTACGTTAGAGCTTCAATGTTTGCTTGTTGTTGTTGTTGTTGTTTTTCTTGTGTGCGATGGTAAAATTAGAAGTATTGTAAACAACTTAAACCAGTGATATGAAATTGAAGTTTTTAGAAAGCAAAGAACATGGGCCTAGAATATTACCCCCTCCCCCCCCCCCCTCTATTATAATTAAGTAATTACCCGCGTGCTGGGTAATATACAGAGTATAATAGCATCTGAGAGTTATGTCGGGGGGGGGGGGGGGGGTAATTCCCATCTCCCAAAAAAAAACACGACCAGCATAGGTGCTGCATCATTGCAAATTGTAATTTTTTAAAGATATATTTAAGATATATTTTCTTACTTTGCTTTGTGAAAAACTGAAACACTTTTGATAACGGAGATCTTAACAAACCACACCCTAGTTATACGATCTTGTACTGTTCTGTTTTACTCTCTCAGAATCCGCCAATATTCTTCACGAACAAAGTGAACGTAGAGACAGTCAGAGAGGCGTATCAGTGTGTTGAACGCAAGAGAATAGCCATGAACATCGAAGACATCAGATGGGGTGAGCTAAGCTGGAGTGCAAGCAAGTCGACGGACAGTAGCCAGGTGGTTATATTCTTTAGAAATATTTACCCATGTTATATACTTAAGTTTTAACAAAAGATGAGACACATTTTAGAGCGATTTTTTTTGTGAGTGTATGTGCTAAGCGAGTCAAGTAGTCCAAATAAAGTACTAATGACAACTCCTTTTTTTCGATTTTTGGACGATTATTGCCATGTCTCCTGTGCACTAAATTAGTAACACTTCTACGCCCCAAGTAGACGAAGGTACAAAAGATAAAAATATTCATTATAAAGAGAGACTATATATATATATATATATATATATATATATATATATATATATATATATATATATATATATATATATGTGTGTGTGTGTGTGTGTATGTGTGTGTGTTTGTGTGTGTGTGTGTAGAGAGAGAGAGAGGGAGAGGGACGGGATCCCAGACTCAGACTATTATTCTACATTACATCAAATCGCCTCGCCTACCTAGAATTAGATCTGAATACTACCCAAGTCAACTTAGCAAACAAGAAGTTAACTATACGGTCCAAAGAAATAGGACAGCAGGCACTGTGACATTTGTGGGACATCATATGCGTGTATTAATTAAGAACGAGCCGACCCGCAGCGTATCATACGCCGCTATTTAGTTGTTTTATGTTCTACTTTTCAGTAATTCATAATTTGTGAATTCGACAGTACCAATGCTGCCACTGAAAATATTTGCTTTAAAACTATCAGTAGCTCGTTAAGGACGATAACCCCCCTCCTTTCCCCAACCCCTACCCCTCCCCCACCCCTCATTTCCCCAACCCCACCTTCCGCCGTAAAAGCAGCCTCCCCTAACTTTAAAATCATTTCAAACTAAATTATCTGCCCCTAATAGCCGTCACTAAACCCGGCTCTACGATTGTTAACATTTAGCGTGAACCACAGCTCATCAGACCATGTGGGGGTGGGGTGGTAGTGATATGCCTAGAGAGGAAGAGAGGGGACTGCTAGTTGCGCTTACAGCTTGGTGTTTTCTATGGTATTTAAGAACATATTGTAACATTGGTTATTAAGGAATAAAAGTCGTATATTAGATCTTCTACAAGGAATTATAATAATTTATTTTTTAAAACTCATACATTTTTATTTTTCTATTAGAAAAAATAATTTGTAGCTTAAAATTCTGTCCCTTTTTGAAAAAAATTTCAGTTTCACCGAATTATCTCAAAACAGAAAGGAAGAGACGAGGTAAATGCCTACTAGTTAAGAATATTAATAAGACCTTGATAGCTACACAAACGCGGATTGTATTAATTTTCTGATTGTGGTCATTATATTTTTTTAAAAAATTCAATGAAGACGAAAAAATCGATAGTGAGTGGGCTGACCAATTGAGTTCCCAGTATTATAAGAATAACATCTTAAACCTATTTTATAAACTTGTACAAATCTGATATATATATATGTATATATATATATATATATATATATATATATATATATATATATATATATATATATATATATATATATATATATATATACATATATATATACATATATATATATATATATATATATATATATATATATATATATATATATATATATATATATATATATATATATATATATATATATGGTTTTGTTTCCAGAGCACTACAGATGAAATAGCCAAGACACAAGAGAGTCAGAACAAAAAGAAAACGGAGGTTTTTTTACGTTACATTGTTTAAAAAAGATCAATCAGAATTTCTCTTCGGGGGGGGGGAGGGGAGTCTGGAAGAAACACATGATCAAATCAAATGATATTTTTTTTTTAAATTTTATCCAATTGTATAAAAATATGTACATGTACCCATGTGTATGGGTATAGATAAACATATGGCTACATATTTATTCTAAAAGTTTTTCTGAGTAGAGTAGTCAGACATTGCAAATAGATTTGAAACATGATGTGTGCTCAACATTGGCTTAGATGGATGCGACACTATGCATTTGGCGTTGGAAAAAATATAAAAGCTTATTTTGATCTGAATAACTGAATGATACACACTGGAAGTTTAGAATAGAATTAAGCATGGCTTTAAGTCCTTATTTAACCACGGTCTACATCGATGATAAAAGCAAAATAAATACCCTAATTGCCTTGTGCCCCTTTTTTTACTGACTAATTTAAATTGGAAGGATTTTGACGTACCCGTGTATGCCGATATCACAGAAACAATCAAACATGTAACTCTACTTCACTGGTCCAGATGGACCGTCAGGTTCAAAAAGGGAACTTTATGTGTGTGGTTTGTTTTTTTTCTTCTTCGTTCTTAATTATTAGTGTTGAAGGGGGTCGAGATTTATCTGCCAGTGGGTTTGAACTCGAGACTTTGCTCGAATTTATCAACCATGAGTTTTTTGCCGACTCGACCACGCCTCCAACACAATTAAGCGGTACGTGTCAACTGGTTATGCGCCATTGAGGCCATTGACTCCGATTTCAGCCTGCTTTTCTTTTTGGATTTGCTTCCATAGCCTTTGTCCAACCAAGAACAAACTACAAGGCAGCAGTTGTTTAATTTTGGAGTTGTCTCTCCTAGAAGAGTGGCTGTCCCCAGCTAACGAGCCTCATCTGCCCGAGGGTTCGAACTCGAGACGTTTCGGTTTAGCAACCATGAGCTTTACCGACTCGACCTAACCTTTTAACACAGAAATGTAAAATCTCTATTTTAAAAAAAACGACAAAAATGTAAAATATCTTTCTAATTTAATAAAGATAACCAAATGTGAGTTTAAGTTCTGTTCCTGCGCTATAGCTCGCCAACATTTTCATATCCTAGCTGGAATCATAATACTAAAGCTAAGGTTAAAAACAAAGATTAGTATTCAGTTTTTCTGAGCGTATATGTTCACTCATTTTTTAGAAAAAACAATTCAACTCGGCTGAATCATCTCGACAGGCCAACACTTTTATATTTTATATAATTTTTGCCGCATAAAACACCACCAGTAGATCTGCTTCTTTATTAAAATACCATCTTAAAAGTAATGAATTGTATAAACTAACCCGAAATCCTGTAGACGCGTCTGGTTTGGTGGTAAAACACCGATGGTGACAGATCACAACGTCCATTACCAGTGGCGTAAGCAGGGGGGGTTAGGGGGGTCATAACCCCCCATAGACCCCTCGGTATATATATAAAAAGTATGGGGGGTGCAAATCGAAAGTTTGAGGGGGGGGGTGCAAATCGAAAGTTTGAGGGGGGTGTGCAAATCGAAAGTTTGAGGGGGGGGGGGTGCAAATCGAAAGTTTGAGGGGGTTGCAAATCGAAAGATTGAGTGGGGTGCAAATCGAAAGTTTGTCCCCGGGTGAAAATTGGAACCCCCCCCCCCCCCCCTTGAGACGATCCTGGCTACGCCACTGTCCATTACACTTTCTAAATCGAATTTCGTACCTGGTCTATGTTGATGTTTTGTTTTCCAGGTAACTACAGTTAAACCAAGTCAGTCCGAGAATGAGCAAAATAGAGAGAAAGATAAGGTATTTTAAGTGCTACATTCTTATACAAAAATCAGGTGTTCGAGATTATATTTTTCTATCTATATACATAGTAAATGTGTATGAGTATTGATATGGTTTTATATTTATTGGTAAACATTCATTCTAAAACGGATTATAGAATAGTCAAACTGTATACCTATACCTTGAAATTACATTTAAAATTGTTGAGTAGCTTATGTTGTAATAGATGGATCTGACATTAGGGAATCGAAATGTGGTAGAAAAAAAAAATAGCTAAATCTGCATTACTGATTTATAAACAGTTTAAGTTAAGAAAATAAACACATACGAGACTTTAACACTAAATCTTGTCCAGGGCACTTCAAATAAATCAACCCAGAATGAAGATAAGCAGAGTAAAGAAGAAGAAGTAGAGGTATTGTGTTATGTTGCATTTTTAATACTGATATCGTGTGAGAAAGACTATATATATATATATATATATATATATATATATATATATATATATATATATATATATATATATATATATATATAGGTATGCATTCTGTGTGTATGTGTGGGCGTGTGTACTTAATTATGACACTCCGCATCCTTAGACCTTTCAAAACCATAATTGTGTGCATGGTGTAGGCCCTTTTATCTATTACACGATAACTGATTAAAGATTTTAAAAGTTATGTTGAATTAATCTTTGTTTGCAGAATATTACGGAAAATCCTAATACTTTTAACGTTAGGAAATATGAAGAGGATTGGGACCTTCCCAAAACACCAAAAGTACTATTTTACTTTTATATTTGTATGTCAAGTTTATGCCCACATGTATGTATACATTCATACATGATTTTATATTTACATAGATGGATAGTCCCTATATATATATATATATATATATATATATATATATATATATATATATATATATATATATATATATATATATATATATATATATATATATATATATATGCAGTGGCGTAGTGAGGTCGAGTGTCACCCGGTGCAGGCACTTAATGGTGTCACTCCCCCCCCCCCAAGGTAATATATAAATAAACATATATATATATATATATATATATATATATATATATATATATATATATATATATATATATATATATATATATATATATATATATAAATATATATATATATATATATATATATATATGCATATACATATATATATATATATATGCATATACATATATATATATATATATATATATATGCATATATATACACATATATATAATAGTAAGTATATATACGCAGGTGTATATGCATTGACATATATTTTTTATGTATTTGATAACACAAACACAAATGCAAACACAAACGAAAACACAAAAACAAACGCAAACACAAAGTAAACACATACGCAAAGAAAAAAGCAAACGAAAACACAAACGCAAAGAAAAAAAGCAAACGAAAACAAACCCAAACCCAAACCCAAATCCAAACGCAAACACAACCACAAACGCAAACCCAAACTCAAACACAAAGAAAACACAAACGCATACATAAACTCAAAGTGTGCACAGTCTAGCCCGTGGCGCCAAATCGCACCCTGACGATGTGCGGCGTAACCGCCTGATTCAATTTAGTAAACGACTATACTCCCCAACTTATTCATAGTCTTATGAACTCACTTACGCGAACGTAGGTACCAAAGCGAACACGGGAAGGCCCGGGGCGCCAAATAGCACCATGTCGGGGTGCCGAAGGACGCCCGGATTTGATTCACTTAAAGACTATCGTAACCTTTCTTATTCATAGTCTATCGCACTGTTTAAAACAAAGTTATGCATCATAGCGCTCACATGATAGCCCAGGGTGCCAAATCGAACCGTGGAGGGGCGCCGGCGGACGCGCCTGTTTCAATTTAGTGAACAAAATTATAATACTCCAAGCTTATCCGTAAATGGAAAGAATTAAACATATAGGATTTGTATGACCTGGCTTCTTAACTGTTATTGATTTTAAAAAATAAGTAGTAAACAGTACGTTCAGTGTATGGGATAAATAAAAGGCAGTATTAAAAATACCAACGACATTGCACTTAATCAATCCTTGCTAATTATATAATTATTTTTTTCCTAACACCAAAACAAAGTAATAAAAAGTAAATTCTTTCCCCCCCCCCCCCCCCCGAGCAGTTTTTTAAAGGGAAGTAACTGTGTTTTCCAACTCAAGGGACGTTATGAGAACTAAAGGACAAAATGCAAATACATTTCAGACACAATTTTAAAAATTTTGTAAACGTTGATACACTTTTTTTTTATTTTATGTAATGTTCATAATTAAAAATTATTATTCTAAGTATATGAAATGAAAATTGTTTTTAAAGACTTTCAATAGTAATTTTTTAACTCATAAATTTAGACCATGAGCACTATAATAATCTAACACTTAAATCCATGGAAGTATCGATTTTTTCGTATTTTCTTATATTCCTTTGTAATCCTCGTTTACAAACATTTTACAAACAAACATACAGAATTGAACATTATATATTAGATATATGTATATATAGTGGCTTATCATCGTTGATGCTGTCCACTTTCAGGTGTTGCTGTGGCTGTTTGGTGCACTGGATGACAGCAATGACCACTCGGACAAACTACACCCCGGCCTGCAAGAGTTCCGATATTTATGCAAAGACCTAGTCGAAGCTGTTGCCCAGAGCGGTAGGACAAAAATATTTCCAGTGAAAGCTTTTATAATGAACTTGATATCGTCATCAACGCATATTTTCAAAAATTCACATTGACTTTTATTGAACATTATTTTAGATTATCTATATAATTCACAAATTTTTTGTCATTTTTAGTTTAACTTTACCTGGATTCAATGTTGAACAGTTATTGTTTCTCGAAAAATGTGTAACTATGTACCATTGTTGGTAAAGATATTGTTTAAAAACCTTCTGTTTTAGCGCGTATAATAAAAACTTCATTTTAAATTGTGTAGAAGTTTTACGCTAAGAAATACTGAAAAATTGCTCGCATACCGGGGTTTTGTTTCTCTTTAGGTTTGCATTTTAAAAAAATGTGAATTTTTTATTTATTTGTAATAAAAGTTGATATAAATTTTCATTAGTATGGATGTTGGGGTGAATTTTTCCTCTACAGGATCGTGGCTGATAGTTCGAGGCAGCGACTCGGAACTGTTCGACTACATCGGAGATGCGTTGGACATCCACAGTCTTACGGTCAGCAACTTGAAAGCCACTGTCATAGGAATGATGAAATGGCCCTTCAATGATAACGCCTATCAGGACGTCGATATTCACAAAGATGTTTTACAGGTTACGAGCACTTCTAAGATGTGCATTAATAATTAAACTGTCATTAATCAATTTAAAGAACACACTTTTTTAAAGTATTAACTTTCTCTGTATACTCTGTATATTAAAAGCGACTAAACTTACCTACTTACAATTATTGTTTTATTTGTTTTATATTCACAGGACAAGCTGCCGAACCGATATGTCATTCACTATCATAAAACGAAAGACAACCACCCAAAGATAAACCCTTACATTAAAAATTACAGATTTCAAGATGAAACTTTCGATATTATTGATTTAAAGGAGTATCCTCCAGGTAAAATATCATTATGTTAGCATGCAATGATTTTTTTATGAAAGGTAAATTGTGATTGTTTGAATAAATAGATATCGCACAACAAGGTTAGCTCTCTAGGAGATATCAACTTTATTTATTGACTAATACATCCCCTCCCCCCCCCCCCCCTTCTACTATATACAAGTCTATCCTATGTAGCTTTATATAGGAAATTACTTGTCTAGTTAGGATTGCAATTCCCGATTAAGCAAAAGGGACTATAGTGGCATATGCCTAAATTCTTATATCGACACA